>NC_057412.1:37158457-37458457 GCF_019320065.1 Cervus canadensis
AAAATTAAGATCATGGCATCTGATCCCATCACTTCATGGCAAATAGATTGGGAAACAATGGAAACAGTGACAAACTTTATTTTTTGGGGTTCCAAAATCACTACAGATGGTGACTGCAGCTATGAAATTAAAAGATGCTTGCTCCTTGGAAGAAAAGCTATGACCAACCTAGACAGCATATTAAAAAGCAGAGACATTACTTTGCCGACAAAGGTCCATATAGTCAAAGCTACAGTTTTTCAAGTAGTCATGTATGGATGTAGTCATGTATGGATGTGAGAGCTGGACTATAAGGAAGGCTGAGTGTCAAAGAATTTATATTTTTGAACTGTGGTGATGGAGAAGACTCTTGAGAGTCACTTGGACTGCAAGAGGATCAAACCAGTCAATCCTAAGAGACCTCAATCCTGAATATTCACTGGAAGGACTGATGCTGAAGCTGAAGCTCCAATACTTTGGTCACTTTATGTGAAGAGTCAACTCATTAGAAAAGACCTTCATGCTGGGAAAGATTGGAGGAGAAGGGGATAACAGAGGACGAAATTGTTGGGTGGCATCATGACTGAGTGGACATGAGTTTGAGCAAGTCCTGGGAGATGATGAAGTGAAGGACAGGGAAGCCTAGTGTGCTGCAGCCCATGGGGTCACAAAGAGTCGGACATGACTGAGCGACTGAACAACTATCAGGAATACAGCACCATATGATGCCTGTTGGTTCATAGTATAAATACTACATCATGAAGACTTACACTCTAAATCCAGTGAGTTTCGTAGCCTAATTGGCACCCTAGTTGCACCTTTAGAAGTACCATTCTAACTTTCTATCAGGCTTTCAGATTCTGGGTGATGACGAGGTACACTATTTGATCACTGAATCCCACTTTTATGTGACCTTTGCCATATAATGTGTTCCTTGTTCTGAAGTGGTGTTATACAAGATCTCATTAAGACATTTTATGAATTCTTAAATAGTGGTCCTAGTCAAGAAAGCAGGCAGGAAATGGAAACCCTCATCAGAAATATTTAGCAGTTACAGTAAGGATGAAATACTGTCTCCTTTGGATATAAGGGAAATTTAGCAACTGCCACTATGTGGTTGATTGGCCTCCTTAAGAGTTTGCACCATGGTGAGGAATCCACTTCTGTCTTTGCTACTTAGAGTTTAAATATTCATCACTGGCAATTGCTAAACTACTGCTGGTGAGAAGAATCCCATGCAACTGGACCCATATATAGTTTTTAACTCATCAAGCATCAGGTGTCCAAGGATAGGAACTGGCTGATCTGATGTATGCTGGATAAGTTATTCTATTCATCAGTTTGTTTATTTCTTTTTCTTCACTGGGTGCACACTGCTGGACACTGACTTGACACACAAATGTTTATACTTTATACTCTCTACCACAAGTTCAATCATATACTTCCTCTCAACACCTTCGTTTGAACTTGTAATCATATTAACTCTAGGCCCCTTACCAACCAGTCAAGCCAATCATCATTACCCTTAATTCTGAAAACTCTTATCACCAACCACTTCTTTTTTTTTTTTTTTTTGCAAAATTAATGGCCAGATAAACTGTTTAAAGATCTGCCAAGTGGAAGGGTTTCCTTTTGCTACTATATTTCAGTATTAACTCTAATGGGAGTTGTGATGTAGTAAAAATCCACTTTTATCTTTTGGCAACTTGGTATATTCAACTATCAAAGCAAGGCATTTTCTTATAGGAAACATTAGAGTTTTCCCACTACTCTAAAGGCATCCAATAAATAACTTTACATGGAAGAGCCTGAGAGAACATACATGGATGTCTACAGGTCCCCAAGAAGCTCCAGAGGCACCCAGAGTGCTGTGACCTCCTGAAGTTGGTCCAGTCTTGTCTTTCTCCAATGTGACCCGCAGGCCTTTACAACTGTGTCACGGAACAAGCTTTCTACCAACATACCTATGAACCAATCTGAGTTTGTTTTCTCTTATATCAATGACCATAGATGAAGGTCTAAAATAAAGGTCAAAAATGAAGGTCCTACAATGCCTGTGGTGTGAAATGAAAAAGATGTATTGCTGCAAATGATGTCTGTGACACTGGGTCTAGGCTATTGCTACTGGCAAAATCCATTAACAATCCCCAAGAAATAAAAGCAGAATCTGAGTAATGAAATAAAGCTGGTCTTTACTTTTCTTCTTTGTGCTCAGCCTAGCTTCACTTGCTCATAGAGCAGCACATCCAAAGGCTCACACCCAGCCTTTCAGACCAGAGGTCCTATTGTGAAATGACTGTGCCCCAAACTTCAGCTTGGAGGACCATGTGCAGAAGCACTGAACACAACACTTCAGTTCAAGATGGCAACAGAGTACTGCGTACCGAAATGCTGCATTTGCCACTTTGATCTAGAGTACTGTGAACAGCATAGTCACTCCTGACGAGCAAGAACTCCATCCCTCTCCTGGTCCACAAAAACCCGCTAAAGCAGCCCTACCGAAGGCCTACTAAGGAGAGTGTGTATTCTAGAGAGCAAGCTTGCAACTCTATTCTTTGATCAAAGATTAAAATTTTCCTTTGCTTCTGAACCAAACTTAGCCTTGCTCCATTGGCTCAAAGGACAGTGGGCTGGATAACTCATGTTTAGGACCAACTGACGAGGGTCTGTCACAAAATTTGGCAACCAAGACGTGGGGGACTGTGCTCTTTTTGCCTGCACCTATCCATTAGGCTCCAGCTTGCTCGGGCTCCAGTGGGAGGGCAACAGAGGCCTTGGGAGGTTTATGTGAGGATTCTTGACTCTAATTTTTTTAGTAACTCAGACAGAGTAGAATGGCAGCAGCCTTTGGCCAAATTCAGCAACTCTACCCAACAAGTGGATGCCCAGGTGTGATGTGCACATAACAAGCCCCAGAGTAACCCAGAGTGTGTCCCCTTGAAGAAATGATACTGTGGCCTCATTGACTGGCCTTTCTGCAGTATCAAACACCCAGGGAGCCATGGATGAGAGGGAGCCACAGCAGTCTTGCCCACTGTTTTGTCAGTAGTGCTGTCCTCCTGACTCGTATACAAGACAGTAGTGGCCACACCAGGGAGTTTTTTTTCTCCTTGCTGACCTCCAGGGGTCAACAGTGACATCCTCCATAATCACTTTCTGGTAAAGAAAGGTGGCTACCACCCCTGTGAGCCAAGACACAAGACCTGGAAAATGCACAGGTGATAAGGAACAGCTCAGAAAATGAAGAGGCCAAGGATGCTACATCTGAGCCCAGGGGGAAGAGACCAGGGACTCTGGAGTGCAAAAACATTCCCAAGGTAGGTACTAGACCAATGATTTGACCTCTTTTAGTTGGCACTAGTTTCTCTGAAGTGAGCTGGGGAGTCCTGTGAACCACTTACAAGACCCAGGAACCCTATTATCAGGAAATTCTGTGAGCTGCTTGCAAGAACAGAAAACACCTACCCCACTGGACCCCTTCTCCATCCTCTGCTTACAAGGCAAACCTTGGATTATTCCTTATCAAAATCTGTCTATTGAAATAAGATAAAGGAAGTCAATCAGGAGCTAACAGAAAACCATTCTGCATTCCTGGAGTGCCTCAGGGAATGACTCTGAATCTATATGAGCACTAGCCCCTGAGTCATTAGAAGGGAATATAATACTAAAGTTGTATTTCATTTCCCAAAGTGTCCCCAACATTAGGTATAAACTTCAGAAGTTAGGAAAAGAACCATATACACCTACCACTCATGTGGTGAAGGTGTTTAATGTGTTTAATAACTGAGATAATAGAAGAAAAGTCAAAGGATAAAATGGCCTAGAGGCAAACTCACTTACTGGCTACTGCCCTGCAGTGTCAACGGGTCAGCATAGGAATCTGTACTAACTGCCCACTGAGATTCAACTCCTCCTGTGAGTGACCCACAGCCCCCACTGAGGGACAGCAATCAGTGAAATTAGAACCCAGTCTGTGCACCATATATAAACAAGAGGGACACTGGAAGGGAAATGTATTCGCTGCCCTGAAGGGGGGTTGGGAATGGCAGATCCAAGCAACTACACTTGAATGTAGACAGTTCCAAACAGATGAAGAATGACAGGCCCAGAGGGCTTCTAAGCTGACTCCTAAGCAGCCTCAGCTGACACTGGACATGGGAAAAGCCTGTCAAATTCTTAGTCATAACCCAGGCCACTTACTCAGTTATGAAGCCAGATCAGGCAAATTCAATCATGAGAGTTGTATAATTAAGGGGGTATCAGAAAAGACCCAAGAACAGGCATTCATAGAGCCATTAGGAGGCCATTCCTTCCTATATGCAAACTGGAGACTGGCATCCCCTTAGACAGAGGGCATAAGATGATAATGTTAATGAGTGAGACAGAGCAAGTTGACCTCCCAAGAGTAAATCCCAAGGTCTGGGCCCAGGGATGGGTGGATGAGCTATAGAAGACAGGTAAGTACTCCATCAAAACCCAGACATACATGGCCCAATAGAAAACAGAACCTTCTCCATCAGGAGGTCTTGTTGGATGTTGCCCCTATTACACAGGGCCTAACTGACCAGGGCCTTATTAGACTATGGCAGTAACCTGTAATACCCCCATTCTCCACATAAAGAGACCCTGTAGGGAACCCAATGGGAAACAGATGAAACCACTGAGGGATGGCCTCCTCGCCTGCAGGCGGTAGCAGCAACTCTGCTAAAGGAGGCTGAAAAGTTACATTCGATCAGCCAATCACTGTATGAACTCCACATCAGGTAAAGGCTTTAGTCAATTCTAAGGGAACAGAATGGCTATCCCCTAGAAGGCTGAGTCAAGTTCAGGTTATGCTTTTAGACAAACCGGTGGCTATGTGAAAACTTATCCTGGCTAGGACTCCACACTCCCTGGGGGCCCGGGTACAATCGCTGGTCAGGGAGCATCACGGAGCTAGATCCCACATGATGCAGATAAAAACTAAAGATCCCAAGCACTGTATAGAAACCGCAGACACAATTTATTTCAGTTGTCTCAGGCTGGTAATTGAACCTCTCTCAAATGCTGAAGAGGAGTGGTTTACAGATGGAAGCAGTTTTCTGACAGGAAAACGGCTGATGGGATACCCAGTAACCTTCCAGACCAAAATCTTAGAGGCAACAAGCCTACCCCCAGGGACTTCGGCCCAAAACGCCAAGCTGATAACCTTCACCAGAGCCTTAGAAATTGGACAGAGAAGCTCTTAAAGGTTTACACAGATTTGTGGTATGCGTATGCCAAGCTACATGTTCGTGGGGCTATTTGGAAGGAAGGCGGTATGTGTATTATGGAGAACAAGCTGGTGAAACATGATTTAAACATATTGAAGCTCTTAGAATTGGTACAGCTTTTAAAATAAAAGTAGCAATGAGTTATTGCAGGACTCACCAAAGGGGGATGCAGAGGTAATAAAGAGAAACAACAAGGCAGATGCAACTGTCAAAAGGGTGGCCTTAGAACCAGTAATTTATCAACTACCCCTCAAACCTAAAAAGCCATATCCATCCAATTATTCCACAAGCTATACAAAGGAAAAATTAGACAAAGTCAAAAAATGGGGCTTCAACAGAAATCTAGAAGGCCATGGATGGCTAGTTAATGAACATGGTCAATATTCCTCTCTTCAAATGCAGCTTTGTCAAGCCATCAAGGAGGCTCCTGATTAAGGAACTTACTCTGAGAAGGTGGCATATATAATAGTTGGGGTCACGGTAACTTCTGGCATGAAAAGTATAATCAGCCAAATGGTTGAGACATGCCTTAACTGCACAATAACCTACCTGAACACCAGATCCACCAGACAAGGCCCATAAGACCAGAGGGCCCATAAGACCCTGTAGAAAACTGGAAGACTGATTTCACTATCATGCCAAGAGTACTAGGCAATTTCAGGTATCTCTGGATGCTAGAAGACATCTTTTTTGGGTGTATAAAAGCATTCCCCACTAGAAGTGAAAGGGTAACTGAAGTCACTAAGCCATTACTAAAACAAATAATTCCCAGGTTTCAGCTCCCATGATCCCTACAAAGTGATAATGGTCCAGCATTTGTGTGCTCCAAATAGTCAACCGCAAAAGATAAATTAAAATTAAGTGCATTTGAATTCATTATGGTAAACCCATTCCCCAAGCCCAAGAGATGGGATACCTTAGCCCCCTTCAAATGAAACAACTCAAATATTCTCTCCAGGTAGGAGAAACCTCTCACAGATTATGGCAACCAGGTGCAGGCAAGTACCCACTGACCTGAGACCCTCCACTACTTCCAGCCATGAGACAGGATGACCCTAACAACCTGGAAAAACACAAGCATACAAGATCGCTCACACCCAAAAGGAACAGACCCCACATGGTGATCCTAACCACCCCTTCTGCCCTGAATTTATAGGAGATCTCTCTATGGGCACATCACACTCAAGTGACGAGGACTCCTGAGCTGCAACCTCCAAAAAGAAAAACCTGGGGAAGTGGACCTCCTCGACTACATGTGTGAACCTCTCTCTGACCGGAAGTGTGACCAGGGGTAACCAGGCCACAGCCGTGAGTCTCAACATCAGGGAAACATCCTACAGGCAAGAGACCTCCATACCTTCATTTTCAGAAAAAATTCGACATGTGGCCATTATTCTCTTGCTAATATTGGGGGCATGTATCTTAAATTATTTGGTGTTCTTTGTCTCAAAAAGTTGAGACAAACGGTGTTCTCTATGGATACAGACAGTGAGGACCTGGTGACAAACATAAGTGGTGCGTGGGAGAGGTTCTGCTCGTCTACCCTGGGTTATGACGACATCCAAACTCAATAGGAAGCAGTTACAGCAGACATCCATTCACCCTTCAGGGCCCCCCTCAAGCATGAGGAGCAGAACGAAAGAAAAAGAGATTTACCACCCACAAAGCCGGTTAACAAGTACTAAAAATAAAATAGGAGTAAAAAGATAAAGTCTAGCCTTTTTTCCTTTGTGCTTAGTCTAGTTTTACTTGCTTATAGGCTGCTGCATGCAAAGGTCTGTCACCCCCGTCCTTCAGGCCAGAGTTCCTCCAACGAAACCGCCGGTGCCGACACCTCACACTGTGAGGAGACGCGGGGAGCCCGGCACCTCAAGTCAAGATGGCGGCGGCGCGCCGTGTGAGGGACGCTGCCTCCCTCCTGAGCGACACAGGTGCTCCAGCTCTGCTAGAACTCAGCCCCCTCCCGCTGCCGAGAACCAGACTTAAACCCACTCTCCTCCTTTTGGCTCAGATAACCCTGGGCCGGAGGCCACTTGGTGAGGACTGACTCAGGAGGGCCACTAACACTACCTGTTAATGTAACTTCCGGTGAACCCTGGGCTCATTAATATCATAACTTAACGTTATACATGCTAAGTCGCCTCAGTCGTGTCTGACTCTGTGCGACAATAAGGGCTATAGCTTGCCAGGCTCCTCTGTCCATGGGATTTTCCAGGCAGGACTACTGGAGAGGATTGCCATTTCCTTCTCCGGGGAACCTTCCAGGGAACCTTCCCTTTAAGGATCAAACCAGCATCCCCTGCATGGGCAGGCAGATTCTTCATCATCTGAGCCACCAGGAAAGCCCCTTTCTCATCTCCCGTGCTTGCATGCTCCTGCTCAGTCGCTTGTCATGTCCGACTCTGTGCGACCCTATGGACTGTAGCCTTCCAGGGTCCTCTGTCCGTGGGATTCTCCAGGCAAGAATACTGGAGTGGGTTGTCAGGCTCTCTTCTGGGGGGTTTTCCTGACCCAGGGATTGGACCCATGTCTTTTATCTCTCCTACATTGATGGGTGGGTTCTTTACCACTAGCATCACCTAGGAAGCCCAAAATTAATGTTAGGATATTATTAATAATTTGGGTTGCTTCCATATCTTGGCTATTGTAAATGGTGTTACAATGAATATTGGGGTGCATGAATCTTTGCAAATTATGATTTTCTCCAACTCTATGTCCAGGAGAAGGATTGCTGAATCATATGGTATTTCTATATTTAGTCGCATAAGAAACCACTGTACTCTTCTCCATATGGTTCTCCATAATATCAATTTACATTCCCACCACCGGTGTAGGAGGGTTCATTTTTTTCTACATCCTCTCCTGCATTTATCATTTGTATATTTTTAAATTTTCTTTTCAACAACCACACACAAAGCAAATATGTTTTTACTATCAATCATAATTTTCTGGAAGAGACAATTATGACAGTTATTTTCCTTTGAAATTTATTTGTTTATTAAATGGAATTAATACATGGCCTAAATTTATCTCTAGTCAAAAATAGAATAGGGTCAATATCTGACTCATGAAACAGCATCTCCTCATCAACTGGCCACATAAATCCACAAGAAGATTAATTTATTTGATTTAAGAAGGAAATAAAACAAAAATAGAAACATTGACTCTATAAAGTTATTGTTAAATGGGAATGACAAGAGGCTGTATGACAGGATATATATGCTTATACTGAAAGGAATAGAGTACTTGAAATTTTCCAGAAAGATTGAGACTTGAATTTTACGTGAATAAGCAATCTTCCTTCTCAATATCCTCCATAAAGCAACAGCCAGAGCAGCATAACCAATAAAACAGGAAGTCTTTTAATAATAATACATTATTTCAAGTGACAGAGAATTCAGCATTTTAAGCCTTTAAAGAAAATATCAGCATTAGCAAAACTGTAAAGAAATAGAACTCTCACGTATTGCTAGTAGGAATATGAATTCTATAACCATTATGAAAAATTGTCAGGATTTATTGCAGACGAATATGTGCTTATCCTTTGGCCTGGTAATTACATGCCTAGGTGCACACCCAACAGAAATGCATTAGAAACGTTCACTGAAAAACAAGTTCCAGTATGTTCAGAGCATTACATAAAGAATAGCCTCCAATGGAAACTACCCAAATACTTATGAGCAGAAAAATGGATAAGTAAATTGTGGTATGTTTACAGAATGGTATCCAGAATACCAATAGGAATAAACAAACTGGATTCAGTTCAGTTCGGTCACTCAGTCGTATCCGACTCTGCAACCCCATGGACCACAGCACGCCAGGCCTCCCTGTCCATCACCAACTCCCGAAGTTTACCCAAACTCATGTCCATCAAGTTGGTGATACCATCCAACCATCTCATCCTCTGTCATTCCCTTCTCCTCCTGCCCTCAATCTTTCCCAACACCAGGGTCTTTTCCAATGAGTCAGCTCTTCGCATCAGGTGGCCAAAGTACTGGAGTTTCAGCTTCAACAGCGATGAGTTTCAGCTTCAACATCATGACAACAGCAATGCATCTCATAAAGAAAATATCAAGCCAAAGGATCCAAAACAAAAATCATATACATACTATTCGTATTAAAGTAAAAAGTAACAAAACTAATCTATTAATATACCGCTTGGCTGCGGGACAGTGATTATCATTGGATGTTATTGATTAACTAGAAGAAAGGATAAAAGCAGTTTCTGGGGTAAAGGTAATCTTCTGTTTCTTGATATAGGTTTGAAGTACACAAGCTTATTTAGATTGTGAAAATGCATTATGATATTCCAAAACTTTCTAAAATCCCTTAGCAAAATATGTATTTATTTTTTTAACACAGTTTAACACTCAGGCAACCCAGGCTTCAGACAACCTGTTTCTTAGGAAGACAAAGTTTACCCATTCCTCAGTTGTTTTCTCATCTGTGTTGACTTACAAGACTATGCATGGTGTGAAAAAGACTTTCAGTCATTTTAGATTTTTCCTTTCAAATATGAAGACGGTGGAGAAATGAATTTTTCATTCTATGAATGCCTTGTGTGTCAACGGACTGTTATCATCTCCATGATCATTTTTTTGACCCAGAATAGAATGTGCTGATGGCTGGTTTCAAACATGCTCCCATGAATTCTATTGTGGGGTCAATTTCTTCCAAGCTATTTGGACTGAAAATGGGAAAAACGTTTTTCTACTTAGAAAAATAAACAAAAATAAACAGGGTTTCTTACTGGAAATAGTGAATGGGTGCTATGCCTCAGAGGTCGAAATAACTCTCAGACAACATAAAGCAGGTTCTGTTTGACAGTTAGAATTCCAGGAGCTCGTATATAGTCCATGGGGTCGCAAAGAGTCCGAAACGACTAAGCAACTTTCACTTTTCACTTACAGCTAGATCAAACATCATTATTATGAGTTTTCTAAAGGAAAAAGTTGCATCTGCCCTGCTATCTTGAGTGAGATGCTTAAAGAACTATAGGACTGTGAATATAGCTACGCTGGTAGACTACGCTGTTCTCAAATGCTATGGTGGCTGATGTATGCTAGCAGCGATGATTATTGCCTGTGATGTCACTGTGTTTTAAAGCATGAGCAAGCAAAATAAATAAATAAATAAGACCAGCAAGAAAATTGAAAAAAAAAAAACAAAGAAACAAAGAACCATCTCACAAGAAGTGAAACCAATTGATATGTCAGATGAGATAAAGTAATAAAATCTATCAAGGACATAAGATATAAAATAACTTGTGGAAAAACAACAACAAAAGATATATTTTCCAATTTAGATTGTTCAATTGTTATGATTAAAAAATAGCCATGGCTTAAAGTTAAGCTGTCCTGAAAGATCTATTAAAATAAATACAAAATATGTAGAAATAGCATAAATGATGGCAATCAATGAAAACATGAGTTATTGAGGACACTAACAAGAGAATTTTCATGCAGATTAAAAGGGTCTAGAAATGTTTTTTAAAAGGCAGTTATAGAAGAGAGATAATATTTAAACAAACTGAGAAATTTTCCTTTATTTGAAGAAAGATTTCTCCCGAAGATTGACAGGATTCCCTGGGCCTCAATGAGGATTAATAAGAAAGGTCATTTACTTAGTTATATCCCAGTGAAAATTTTTAATTCCAAAAGTAATATGAAATCTTATAAGCTTCTAGATGAGCAAGTAACTTTTAGAGGAAAGAGAATCTGACTAATACCTGACTTATTTATAATATTAAAACTGAGCAGTCAATGAAATACAATCTACTGAGACCAAAGGAGTTAGATTCAAATTACAATTCACCTATCAGAGAAAAGGAATGACATTTTCAGATATAAGTAGATTCAGAATTCATATCACCTGTGTGTTTCTGAGAAAAAATATAATGACCAACCAAATGACTATTAAATCAGAACTAAGATACTGTAAAAGATAAGGATGCTGGACAGAGTGGTAATTAGTAGATTTACAAAATTGAGTCTAAATGGATTTTTATTCAACTCTAAATGTTATTATGATTGGGAAATTATAGTATTGCTATAAAATAAGGTTTCTTAAAGGAAATGAGACAAATTGTGAGGGAAAGCCTAAAACTAGATTTCAACAATATCCAGGACCTTGAAGTTATAGGAATGGAAAAACAATAAAAACATTTTAACTATCACTCCTGCACCCAAAAGAATGATAAGCAGCAAAAACTGTTAGTAACTATCCAATGCCCATTTTATTTCTCTCCCTTATTAATAGAAATTCAATTTTATTTATATCAACAATGTATCCAAGTAAAACATGACATTTTCTGCCATGCCTTGCAGATGGAAGAGCCATGTGACCAAGTGCTATGTGATAGATATATGTGGAGGTTTTGGTGTATTGGTTGGAAAGCTATTAAATGTTGCAGATGGACAGGGAGTATACCCATTCTGCCTTCTCTTTTCCTCTTTGCTGATGCCTAGAACATGAACTTAATGGCTAGAAGTCCTGAGACAATACTTTATGATAAATAAAAAAGAAGTTAAACCAAAGTAGGAAGAGAAATTAGTAATTATCAACACTGAAAATAATGAGTTTCTAAAAAGGATAAACTATATAATTTTTAAATTACCAATATAATAATTTTTAAGATTGACTAGAAGATAAAAAAGAGTCAAATCTAAAATGCACAAACATGTCTGTGTATGTGTATGTAGAAGAAGAAAGGAAACATCACCAGAAACAGGAGCTTGTACAGATCATGAAGGACAAATGCATTTTACTCAAGAAAAAAGTAAAATAAAGTCTAGATAATATGAATTATTTACAGAAAGAGAAAAGTAGTTTGTAGTATTGTGTTAGGTAAATATTAATTTCACTTAATTTTGTTTAACTATCAAATAGCAGTGTGATTCTTAAAAGCAATACTGGCTTTCATGAGATATTGAATTCAAAAGATTGACAAAAGACCTAAGCAGTAGAGACACAATGTGTATGTGCTCAGTCATGTCTGACTCTGCAGCCCCATGGACTGTAGGCTGCCAGGCTCCTCTGGCGATGGGGATTCTCTAGGCAAGAATACTGGAGTGGGTTGCCATGCCCTCCTCCAGGGGATTTTCCCAAATCAGGGGTCAAACCCAGGTCTCCCACATTGCAGGCAGATTCTTTACTGATTGAGCCATCAGGGAAGTCCAGACACAATGGAAAATGCAAGAATGTCTTAAGAGGGCATTGTATTTGTTTTCTACTGCTGCAATGATAAATTACCACAAAGCTAAAGACAATACAAAATTTTTCTCTTATAGCCCTGAAGACCAGAAATCTAAAATCAAAGTATTGTCAGTGCTCTAGTCATTCTAGAGCCTTCAGGGAGGATCTGTTTCTTTGCATTTTCCAGCTTCTGAAGCTCACCTGCATTCGCTAATTTATGGCCCCTTCATTCAACTCGAAAGTACATCACAACCACTACTGGTTCAGATACCATGTCTCCTTTTTCTGTCTTTAAATGCTCCTGGCTCACTCTTATAACTACCCTTATGATTATACCCACCCAGATAATCCAGAATGATCTCTATATCTCAAGATCTTTTAATCACATTTGCAAATTTCCTTTTGTGGTATAAGTTAACATATTCAAAGTACCCCAGTATTTCAATGTGGACGTTTTTGGAAGGCCACTGCTTAGCCTCTGTCATCCCCTGACAGAGGACGAGATGGTTGGATGGCATCACCAGCTAAATGGACTTGAGTTTGAGCAAGCTCCCGGAGATGGTGAAGCCTGGTGTGTTACAGTCCATGGGGTGGCAAAGAGTTAGCATGCAACTGAGAGACTGAACAACAAGAAATGCTTAGCCTACCACATCTATTAATAACTTCACTGCATTAATACAATATTCATTTTCCTAAAAGTATTAGTAAATCTAATTTTTCCTACTAAATTGTGGGAAAATATGTAATGTCAATATTACATACTCAAGCTGCAAGTGAAGTCAGGATGTAGAATTAGGATGATGTTTTTAGCTCTGAAGGAAAAAAAAATAAAGAGACCATTCTAAAAGCAATATTAAAAAAAAACTAATATATTGTACAAATAATTCAAAAAATGAAGAGGAAAAGGAACTAGTTCAGAATATTTTCTGATTAATTGCACATAATAAAAGAAAAAAAAACTAGTAAACTGGCAAATGAAATACGAAATCTCCACCCTTCATTGAAATTATGCTCCAACACAGAAAGTCACTTTAATTGTGTTAATTATGTCTCAGTATATTTATGTATATATTTTTGAAATATTATAAAGCATATACTTTTAAATGTAGGTAAGATTTTTTTTTTTTTTTTTTTGAAGTCACTCAGTCGTGTCCGACTCTTTGCAGCCCCCTGGACTGTTACCACCAGGCTCCTCCGTCCATGGTATTTTCCAGGCAAGAATACTGGAGTGGGTGGCCATTTCCTTCTCCATAGGTAAGATTTTAAGAAGAGGAAAAGATAATCTTTGCCTAAAACCTCAAGTGAAATTTGTAATTGTTATCATTAGTTAGAATTACAATAAAGTTGAACAAATAAATATTTAAACCACAAAATTCAAAACCATAATCAACTGTAATAAAATCCAAGGTAAATTATATGATGTTTTAATAAAATGAGAGAAATTATTTAATCAAATACTTGCTTATGATTCTTCTATTGATATCTTCTATCAGCAAATATAGTACATAGAATATGAGAATTTGATTCTTGGGAAAAAGCTGGCAATTATTCAAGTAAACGTATTCACTCTGCAAATCAGCATAATGAAGCAGACAAGAATTTGGTGATTTATTCAAGGTCAGATCACTAATTAGTGTCAGAGAAGATCTCAGATTATTACATAGAACTCATATGATGCAGACATTTTCTTTTTTGAACATATCATAAAATTCCATTGTAACACATTAATGTTATTTATGTATCTGGGGGATTTGTTTATGGAATTGTTTTATTATAGGTTGTTTCTTCAAGAGATTTTTAATCTTACATAGTAGTGATTCTGTCTTGAAAAATGCTACAGTGGCAAGCTTATCTAATCATTTCCTAGTTCAAAAAAAGTCTTTTATGCTAAATAACATTAAATTTTACAGTGGTGACTTATAATGTCATTAAAAGTTAATTACACATGACAAAAATTTTAAACTACATATATAACCCCCAAAGGGTTCAATATGTAACTTGTCAACGTTAAGCTAAATACTGCATTTGTCTGGACAGTCACCATGGATTTAGAGAACTATTACCCATGATCAAATACATCATCCATATGTAACATATCGCAATTGTTTTATTAATTTCTTATACTTAATGGGATATCTTATTTGAAGATTAAGTTGTTTCTCATGTTCACAGGTATTGAAAACAAACTGTGGTTACCAAAGGGGAACGATAAGTGGAAGGAGGGACACATTAGGGATACGGAATAAACAGATAAAAACTTCAGTATATGAGATAGACAAAGAACAAGGACATACTATTTAGCACAGGAAGTTATACCAGTTATCTTGCAATAACCTATGAGAGTGAAAGTGAAGTTGCTTAGTCATCTCCTACTCTTTGCGACGCTATGGACTATAGCCTGCCAGGCTCCTCCATCCATGGGATTCTCCAGGCAAGAAAACTGGAGTGGGTTTCCATTTCCTTCTCTAGGGAATCTTCCCAAACCGGGGATCAAATCCAGGTCTCTGGCACTGCAGGCAGACTCTTTACCATCTGAGCAGAATATAATATGCAAAAATACTGAATCACTATGCTGAACACCTGAAACTACAATATTATAAATAAACTATGTTTCAATTTTTTAAAAAAGGAAGTTATAAATATTCACTAAGGCAAAATACAAACGTAAACTTTTCCAATGAAAGAAATGCTTTTGAAGTAATCCAAAATCAACTGAAAGATAATTGTTGTAAATAAAATATTCTCATAATGGGTGCCTTTATCATTGCATTAGTATTCTTTTATTAGAGAATATCAAAATATATACATTCAATACATATAACTGAAAAGTAGAATCTGATTAATTCTAAATTAACTAATATAAAGTTGATTATGATATTTTTATGTAAAGGCAAACTATTATATATAGAGTAAATAACCAGCAAGTACTTACTGTATAGCACAGGGAACTATTATATTCAATATTCTATGCTAAACCATAGTGGAAAAGAATTTTAAAATAACATAAAAATACATTTGTGCAAATGAAAGCATGTGAATGCATTAAAAAATTTCAATCCCCCATCAATACATTATCCACCAAAATCAATGAATATTTTAATTGATTGTATACATGTGTGAATTGAGACATTAAAAAGATATTTTCATAGAAATAAATTCCATTCAAAGAAAATTCTATGTGAATTAAATTTGTCAATTAAGTAACTACTTCAGTCTATGGTATCATATGACCCAATTAGGAAAAAGAAAAATTTTCCTTTTGTCATATGATACAGAAGTGGTCTGAAAAATATATTATTGTATTAATTTTAATGTTGAAATTTAAATCATTTTTCTGAAGCCTATTCTTTTAATAAGCCTATATGAACATGTTAATTTTTATAATATAGAAGCTTTTACAAATTTTAGAAACCAGTTTAAAAAATGAATTAGATAACCTCATACTGTTGAAGGTAAATACATGCTGAGACTCAGTCAACGTAATGTAACAACCAAACAGTGGAACCATTTTGCAAAGAGGAAGAATAAGGAAGAGGAAGAGAAAGGGAGGGAGGCTGGGGAGAGGAAAAGGAGGAATAGATGGTTGAGTGAAATTCACTGATTTTAGGCTTAGATAAGTTAACTGATCATTTACTTTTCAAATAATGACATCAGCATTGTGTCAAGAAAGGCAAATCAGTTTCTATCAAGTCATATATATATATACTGCTTTTTAGCAGATCTTATATTTACTTATTTAGTTACAAATGACTATAATACTTATTTATTTGTAATTCAGTGCAGATGTTGAAAACTCTCATTCCACAGATGCAATGTATAATACGTTGAATAAACTAACTGTCGATAAAGCAATATACATCAGTGACGTACACTGGAATGTATTTGTCAAAATACATTCCTGCAATAAGCTCAGAAGCAATTATACTTCTTATAAAATTAATGATCTGAGGAGTGTGGATCTAGCCTGCCCAGCTTCATGACCCCTTTTCTTTAGTCACTAACTCCTCATTACTGTGAGCTGTAGATTTCCTTATGTCTAAATGGAATAAATAACAGTCACTGGGGGGTGGGGGCCAGCACCCAGGAAGCCTTAGGAGCTGAGGGTTGATCAAAGAGGGAAGGGGGAGGGAAATCCCCACCCCATTGAAGATGGAAGTCCAAATCATTTCTTGGACTGGGGAGGGATTTGTTTATTCCCCCCATTTTTGAAGGATAGGGCAGTGAGGTAACTATCACTGTGAGTTTGGGGGTGAGGGCCAGGGGAGAGGGCCATCAGCTCCCCCTGCCACCCACTGTGAAGCAGGCTCCCTCCGTCCCAGCCACCTCCCACTGTCCCGGCCACCCCCCACCACCCGCTCCCCCTGCTCAATAATGCTGGTCACCATGCAAGGGCACGGTCACACTTCCATTCAACTGAATGGCCTGATGAGGGCAATTCAAATAGGATGCAAAGATCAATGCAAAAATTACTGTTATATATAAATAGAGTTGTAACTGGAATTGGTGACAAAACAAATTAAGAAAGAATTGGAAGTTGTCATTTAAAACAGCCTTCTAATAAAGTTGTTTCAGAGCTGGAAAAATAAAACAGTCACTATTTCATGGGGAGTGTTGAAGATTAAATAAATCATAATTATAAAGCATTTAGCATCATAGGGCTTCCCTGATAGCACAGTTGGTAAAGAATACACCTGCAATGTGGGAGACCTGGGTTCAATCACTGGGTTGGGAAGATCCCCTGGAGAAGGGAAAGGCTACCTACTCCAGCATTCTGGCCTGGAGAATTCCATGAACTGTATAGTCCATGGGGTCACAAAGAGTCAGACAGGACTGAGTGACTTTCACTTCATATCATATCATATATTAACTATATTAAGTAGTTTTACATTAGATAATGTATAATTAAATGTTTATTTTTAATAATTGTTCTTTTTAAGAATGGATTTAGCTATTTGTGTGTTTCTGAGGTTGCTAGATATTTGAAATTTCATTAGTCAGTGTAATGATATGACAAATAGAACCAATTAAAATAATGAATTAACATATGCAAACCTACACATAGATGATTCATGGACAAATAAATAGAGTTGTCCTTTGTCCAAACAGGCTATGCTGTTTCTTAGGGATGCTTCATCAAACATATAAATAGCATAAGCAACTCAGCATTCATTGATGAAATATGATTTTTTTGAAATTTATAGACAAATGTTTATTTTATTGTACTATTGCAACTTTTTAAGTGAACAAGTTTTCTTTTCCTTATAATAATATTTTAGAATGAACTAAAAACAAAATAGGAATAAATTTATAGAAAGTCCCTTCATATTTTCCTCTTTGAGAGCTTGAATACTATAAAGGGATTTCTGTATTCAAATTATTTTCCAAGGGAATCCCTTCAAATTGAAGTGTATTTCTATAAATGCGTTGTGTTATTACTCTCATAAGAATGCCTCCCAAAACAACAATATATGAATGATTTAGATTACTGGCATTGATTCCCTTGTAGAAAGGCAGTGTAAAAAGGAACTCACCTCAATTAGAGTTCTTAGATTTGGTAAAAGCCTATATATTGAAATTGTAACATCAATTGATCTTGAATAATTCTAAACCCTGAAAGAGTGGGTTCAATTTTCATAAGCTCTTAATTTAACATCACAATAAGTGTTGGGAAAAATTTATATATTGAATCATAGATGGTCAACTTTTATCCAACTACTTTATTTTAGAACAGTTTTAGAAAAGTTGAAGATAATATTGATAGTTATCACATATGCTGTATCACTTATCCCTATTATTAACATCTTACATTAATGACATATTTATTACAGCTAAAAAGTATTGATGTATTATTGTTAATTAATGCCTATACATTAATCAGATTTTTATTAGTTTTTACCTCATGTCTTTTTTTAAAATTCTAGGATTCCATCCAGGATGCCACACTACATTTCTCTGTCTTTTTAGATTCCTCTTGGTTATGACAGTTCTGTTTAATATTTTTAACTGATATTCTAATAGACTTATTTTTAAACTTTTTAGTCTTTACTCCTTCCTTTTAGAATATTAACCTTTACAGGAACAGACATACTCTAGTATTCTTGGAAGTACTGGTGGACCCTACTCTGTAATGATCCTATCTTTAAGATTCTACCAATTAAATCTTAAATGTATTTTGTACTAGAACATCAGGAAAGTTAGATATTCTGTAGGCAAATGATTTCTCTTGTAACTTTTACCGTTTCTGCTGAAGAAATATAAGTTACATCTAATAGGGCTTCCCTAGTAGCTCAGCTGGTAAAGAACCCGTCTGCAGAGCAGGAGACCCCGGTTCAATTCCTGGGTCTGGAAGATCCGCTGGAGATGGGATAAGCAGCCCACTCCAGTATTCTTGGACCTTCCTGGTGACTCAGATGGTAAAGAATCTGCCTGTAATGTGGGATACCTGGGTTCGATCCCTAGGTTGAGAAGACCCTCTCGAGAAGGGAATGGCTACCCCCTCCAGTATTCAGGCCTCAAGAATTCCATGGACAAAGTAACCTGGCAGGCTACAGTCCATGGAGTCTCAAAGAGTCTGACAGGACTGAGCAATCTTCACTTTCACTACATCTAAAAAAAAAATAGATACAAGATCTTGTTATAATACACTGGTACTCCTATTGGAATCATAGCATAAATAAATACACAATGACATCCCACTGAATCTGCTTAAGTTAGCACTGAAAGCTAAGTGAAAACACTTATTTTTGTTAAAGGCCATTCAAAAATCTGCATCCTCGTAGAATTTGTTCTACAGAGCAGATACCAGGAAGAAGAAATTAAATTTTGATGAGTGGTATAAAACTCATATAACTATGGAAATATCCTTGCAAAATTATATGTTGATGGAAAAACATGATGCTTTAAAACAGTTTTAAATGTTCTAATGTGGCAGTCTCTAAGAAAAAAATTTCTCTGATGGTTGAAATATTTGAAGTACCCACAGCTGTCTAAATTGATGTCTTAAATTAAGACATTACACTGAAAATTTTAGCCTAAAAATCTGATAGAAAAATATAATTAAAAGTTCCAGAGAAATAGCACCATGATAAGAAGTTTCAATATTAAGAGAAAATAAACTAAAACAACTTGAATGATCAGAATATATCTACAATAAAATCATACTGTTGCATAAAGAATTTGAAAAATGTGATAATAACTCCTAAGAAATTTTAAGTATAATATGCACAAAATATTTTACAGCTTCTTTTTTAAATATAGTTTTAATTGATCATATCTCCCTAATTTTCTATAGCAAATAACACCAATGTTATTTTAAGTAATATTTTTAAAAGCCAATATAAATTTAAATTCAAAACCAAATTAAAATAGTACAAGTACCTATCTCCCTAGTAAACATACATAAGATAAATAAAACATAAGAAAATTATATACCAGGATTTGTTGAAAGAATACTATTCTAAGATCTTTGCAGACAGCTGTCAAATTAATAGCAGTCACCATCTGTGAAACATGTACCTTGTATTCTAGTAATTTCTCATATCACATATCCACAGTCTTCATTCAGAAGGCAGAACTTAGCTAGCAGACTCCCCTACTTCCACTGGTAAGAGTCTTTTTTTTTTTTTTTAGTGTTTTTTTTTTTTTTTTTTTTTTTTTTTTTTTTTTTTTTTTTCAGTGGGTTTTGTCATACGTTGATATGAATCAGCCATAGATTTACACGTATTCCCCATCCCGATCCCCCCTCCCACCTCCCTCTCCACCCGATTCCTCTGGGTCTTCCCAGTGCACCAGGCCGGAGCACTTGTCTCATGCATCCCACCTGGGCTGGTGATCTGTTTCACCATAGATAGTATACATGCTGTTCTTTTGAAACATCCCACCCTCACCTTCTCCCACAGAGTTCAAAAGTCTGTTCTGTATTTCTGTGTCTCTTTTTCTGTTTTGCATATAGGGTTATCGTTACCATCTTTCTAAATTCCATATATATGTGTTAGTATGCTGTAATGTTCTTTATCTTTCTGGCTTACTTCACTCTGTATAACGGGCTCCAGTTTCATCCATCTCATTAGGACTGATTCAAATGAATTCTTTTTAACGCTGAGTAATATTCCATGGTGTATATGTACCACAGCTTCCTTATCCATTCATCTGCTGATGGGCATCTAGGTTGCTTCCATGTCCTGGCTATTATAAACAGTGCTGCGATGAACATTGGGGCGCACGTGTCTCTTTCAGATCTGGTTTCCTCAGTGTGTATGCCCAGAAGTGGGATTGCTGGGTCATATGGCAGTTCTATTTCCAGTTTTTTAAGAAATCTCCACACTGTTCTCCATAGCGGCTGTACTAGTTTGCATTCCCACCAACAGTGTAAGAGGGTTCCCTTTTCTCCACAGCCTCTCCAGCATTTATTGCTTGTAGACTTTTGGATAGCAGCCATCCTGACTGGCGTGTAATGGTACCTCATTGTGGTTTTGATTTGCATTTCTCTGATAATGAGTGATGTTGAGCATCTTTTCATGTGTTTGTTAGCCATCTGTATGTCTTCTTTGGAGAAATGTCTGTTTAGTTCTTTGGCCCATTTTTTGATTGGGTCATTTATTTTTCTGGAATTGAGCTTCAGGAGTTGCTTGTATATTTTTGAGATTAATCCTTTGTCTGTTTCTTCATTTGCTATTATTTTCTCCCAATCTGAGGGCTGTCTTTTCACCTTACTTATAGTTTCCTCTGTTGTGCAAAAGCTTTTAAGTTTCATTGGGTCCCATTTGTTTATTTTTGCTTTTATTTCCAATATTCTGGGAGGTGGGTCATAGAGGATCTTGCTGTGGTTTATGTCGGAGAGTGTTTTGCCTATGTTCTCCTCTAGGAGTTTTATAGTTTCTGGTCTTACATTTAGATCAAAGAGGACACAAACAGATGGAGAAACATGCCATGCTCATGGATTGGAAGAATCAATATTGTCAAAATGGCTATTCTACCCAAAGCTTTCTATAGATTCAATGCAATCCCTATCAAGCTACCAACGGTATTTTTCACAGAACTAGACCAAAGAATTTCACAATTTGTATGGAAATACAAAAAACCTCGAATAGCCAAAGTAATCTTGAGAAAGAAGAATGGAACTGGAGGAATCAACCTGCCTGACTTCAGACTATATTACAAAGCCACAGTCATCAAGACAGTATGGTACTGGCACAAAGACAGAAATATAGATCAATGGAACAGAATAGAAAGCCCAGAGATAAATCCATGAACTTATGGACACCTTATCTTTGACAAAGGAGGCAAGGATATACAATGGAAAAAAGACAACCTCTTTAACAAATGGTGCTGGGAAAGCTGGTCAACCACTTGTAAAAGAATGAAACTAGAACACTTTCTAACACCATACACAAAAATAAACTCAAAATGGATTAAAGATCTAAATGGTAAGAGTCTTTGATTCATAAGATAGTTCAGTTCAGTTCAGTTCAGTCGCTCTGTCGTGCCTGACTCTTTACGACTGCGTGAATCACAGCACGCCAGGCCTCCCTATCCATCATCAACTGCCAGGGTCTACCCAAACCCATGTCCATTGAGTCGGTGATGCCATCCAACCACCTCATTCTCTGTTGTTCCCTTCTCCTCCTGCCCTCAATCTTTCCCAGCATCACGGTCTTTTCAAATGAGTCGGCCCTTCGCTTCAGGTGGCCAAAGTATTGGAGCTTCAGCTTCAACATCAGTCCTTCCAATGAACACCCAGGACTGATCTCCTTTAGGATGGACTGGTTGGATCTCCTTGCAATCCAAGGGACTCTCAAGAGTCTTCCAACACCACAGTTCAAAAGCATCAATTCTTCCGCACTCAGCTTTCTTTACAGTCCAACTCTCACATCCATACATGACTACTGGAAAAACCATAGCCTTAACTAGACAGACCATTTTAGGCAAAGTAATGTCTCTGCTTTTTAATATGCTGTCTAGGTTGGTCATAACTTTCCTTCCAAGGAGTAAGTGTTTTTTAATTTCATGGCTGCAATCACCATCTGCAGTGATTTTGGAGCCCCCCAATATAAAGTCAGCCACTGTTTCCAAATTCACACGTAAACTGAAGTGAAGAAAACCACTAAACTATTGAGGTATGACTTAAATCAAATCCCTTATGACTATACAGTGGGAGTGAGAAATAGATTTAAGAGACTAGATCTGATAGACAGAGTGCCTGATGAACTTTGGACGGAGCTTCCTGACATTGTACAGGAGACAGGAATCAAGACCATCCCCAAGAAAAAGAAATGCAAAAAAGCAAAATGTCTGTCTGAGGAGGCTTTACAAACAGCTGTGAGAAGAAGAGAAGCCAAAAGCAAAGGAGAAAAGGAAAGATATTCCCATTTGAATGCAGAGTTCCAAAGAATATCAAGGAGAGATAAGAAAACCTTCCTCGGCGATCAGTGCAAAGAAATAGAGGAAAACAATAGAATGGGAAAGACTAGAGTTCTCTTCAAGAAAATCAGAGATACCAAGGGAACATTTCATGCAAAGATGGGCTCAATAAAGGACAGAAATGGCATGGACCTAACAGAAGCAGAAGATATTAAAAAGAGGTGGCAAGAATACACAGAAGAACTGTACAAAAATGATCTTCAGACCCAGATAATCACAATGGTGTGATCACTCACACTCACCTAGAGCCACAGACATCCTGGAATGTGAAGTCAAGTGGGCCTTAGGAAGCATCACTATGAACAAAGCTAGTGGAGCTGATGGAATTCCAGTCGAGCTATTTCAAATCCTAAAAAATGATGCTGTGAAAGTGCTGCACTCACTATGCCAGCAAATTTGGAAAACTCAGCAGTGGCTACAGGACTGGAAAAGGTCAGTTTTCATTCCAATTCCCATGAAAGGCAATGTCAAAGAATGCTCAAACTACTACACAATTGCACTCATCTCACAGGCTAGTAAAGTAATGCTCAAAATTCTCCTAGTCAGGCTTCAGCAATACATGAACTGTGAAGAACACCTGTTTCTGCTTTATTGACTATGCCAAAGCCTTTGATTGTGTGGATCACAATAAACTGTGGAAAATTCTGAAGGAGATGGGAATACCAGACCACCTGACCTGCTTCTTGATTCATAAGATAAGGAGTCCACATATAGAGTCCATTTTGCTTGGGGAAGGAGAAAAGATTGCACGTGTGGAGTCTAAAATGGCTGTAGTCCTAGCAGTTAGGTTCCTTTGTTCAGTGTCATCAGAGCATTTTTTTCTTCCACGTCCATGCATGGTACTTGCACCTGGCAGCAGTATGTTGAGGAGATTTGTACATTTCTCAGTCTGAAAAATTGTGAATTCTACTGGAGATTTTCTAAATTGCTGATATACTACAATAAATTCATTTTCTGATTAAAGTATTTAGAACTTTGGGCTTCCCTGATCGCTCAGCAGTAAAGAATTCACCTACCAACTCAAGAGATGCAGGTTTGATCCATGGGTGGGGAAGATCCCCTGGAGAAGGAAATGGCCACCCAGTCCAGTGTCCTTGCCTGACCTGGGGAGTGATAGTCCATGGAGTTGTAAAGAGTAGGACATGGATTAGAAACTAAACAACAACACAACTAAATTATTTTAAAGTAGTATTTGCAAGGGAGAATTATGACTGACAGAAGTTTAAAACAGTAATTCAAGTATGCTAAAACTGCTAGCTATGTATCAGTAGATTCATTTGATTCAGAATAGGAGACAAAATATATGATTACACTAATTGTGCCAAAATGACACTTTATTGTATTGGAGATATGTGAAATAAAAACCTAAGCAACAGGTAAATAAACATCTTACCAAAATTTAATGACAGAGCAGTCCAGGCACTGTATCTTATAGATACAAAATCAGCATCACATAAGTATATGTGTACAAAAATATATACTGTAGCAATTGTCATAGTGTTAAAAAATTACAAAGCCAATATCCCAGTAAGAGAATTGTTTAATGCTGCTGCTGCTAAGTTGCTTCAGTCGTGTCCGACTCTGTGTGACCCCAGAGACGGCAGCCCACCAGGCTCCCCCATCCCTGGGATTCTCCAGGCAAGAACACTGGAGTGGGTTGCCATTGCCTTCTCTGGAATTGCTAAATAAATGATGGTATATCTAAGACAAGTGAGGTGTAACATCATGTAAATATGTTATAATGTTATGAAGCTATTAAAAATAATGGCACTTCCAGTTAATTTGAAGTGATTTGATCAATTATTGTCAACTGAAAATAGAAAGATGCAGATTCCCCTCTGGGGGATGGGACATGGTAGGGGAGGGTGACTAGAGAATTACTGTTTGTTGCTGTTTGTTTGTTTGGGGAGTGAGAGGATGAAATAGTTGCATTCTCCCAGAATGGCTGAAAACCTGTGTTCTAAGAAACTACTTTGATTTAATGAAGAGTAAAACCTGGGGAAATAATAAGGGAACCAGATTCTTTGGGAGTTTTAAAAAAGCTCTAGGAGAACTTTCCCTGGGCAAGGGAAAAGATCACTGTTTGTGTTTCAATATACAAACTTAACAGAGTATTCTCTTCTCAGAGTACCCTGAATAGTGGTCCAAGTAAGGATGACACCGAAGGCTATCCATGAACCTGAGGAATAGAAAAAGATTTTTTTTTTAGTTGTAAAAAAATTTTATGAGTTTATTTTGAACTTTAATATTAAAGTCAAACTCAAATTAATAGCAAAAAAAAGCCTCAACTTATGAAACTTTTTGATGTAACTTTCAAGATGTTCTAAAAATTGAAATATAATGTTATAAAAAAATAAATATGTTATATGCTATTTTAGTTTCTTAATAATTTGACTGCAAACCTAATGATTTGATACTTGTGTACATTGAGAATTATCACTATAATGTCTACCTAATATACATTACCATACATGGTTACAATTTTTTTCTTGTGATGAAAACAAAAAAAAAAAATCTACTCTATTAGCAACTACTATTTATTTTTTACTACTGTTTTAGTTGACAGCCGTTAATAGCCATTTGATATTTCACACTAGATACATCTATTATTTTGATAAAATTAGTTAATACAAAATAACTTTTAAAAGGAAAATATACTCTCATGAGGGTTCTGTGTCTTATTTCAATATCTTTTTTCCATTTAACTGGCTACTCAAAAACATGAACTTAAAAAGAAATTATGGAAAAAGTCAGGTTCACATAGGTAAGATTATTTTAATTTTTCCATGTTCAACTACATTGGAAAAAGAACACACACATACAGAAATTTTTTAAGAAACCATGTGGATGTACCCAATCATCTTTATACTTCAAAATATTTTTCTACTCATTATCAAAAAACAAATAATCCAAATATGGGCAGAAGACCTGAATAGACATTTTTCCAAAGACATACAAAGGGCTAATAGGCACAAGAAAAGATGCTCAACATTGCTAGTATTTAAAGAAATGCAAACAAAATGACAATAAGAACCCTAGTACACTCTCCGTGGGAAGGTTAAGTGGTTCAGTCACTATGAAAAATGTATAAAGTTTCCTCAAAAACCTAAAATTAGAACTACTGTATGATCCAGCAGTTCCACTCCTGGTTTATATCCAGAAGAAAATAAAAACATTGATTAGAAAAGGTATATAAACCCCAGTGTTCATAGGACTATTTATAGCAGTGAAGATATGGAAGCAACATAAGCATTCATCAACAGAAGAATGGATAAGACAAATGGATAAAGAAATTGTAGTATGTGTATAAATATATGCACACACACACACACACACACACAGTGGAATATCACTCAGTCTTAAAAAGGAATGCCATGGTGCCATTAGCAGCAACATGGATGGACCTAGATAATGTCATGGTCAGCGAAATAAGTCAGACAAAGAAAGACAAATACTATATCATGTAATTTATATGAGAAATGTAAAAAATAATTCAAATGAACATATATGGGAAACAGACTCACAGACATAGAAAGCAAATGTGTGGTTATCAGAAGAGAAGGAGAAAGGGGACAAATTAGGGGTGTAAAATTAGAAAACACAAATTACTATGCATAAAATAAGAAATAAGTATACATTGTATAGCACAGTGAATTACAGCCACCATCTTGAAATAACTTTTAATGGTGTATAATCTGTAAAAAATACCAAATCACTTTGCTATATACTCCAAACTAATGTAATACTGTATATCACATATACTTCAAGAAAAATGTGTTCAACCTTTGTTACCACAGAAAACTGTCTTCTAGCCAAGCAAACTATACTTTTTGCATAACCTCTGTTCAAACTACACTTTTTGCTTCACTTCTGTTTATTTTTAACAGTTTACAATTTACTATTCAGCTGTCTCACCTTCCATGTCATCTCCTTCCTTCAGTGTTCCTGGATCTTCCAAGTACACAGTTAATCACTTTTTCTGTAAGTTCCCATAGAAAGTTACTTATACTTAGAATTCAACATGCTGTTTCTTACAACAGTTTAGTCTTGATTCTTTTGCTGAATTCTTTCTTTTTGTCTCTGTAGATACCTTCTTAACTCGTGTCTACCCTGAGCTCTGCCCTGGAGTCTGTTCTATCTATGACCTGCAGAGACAGCATCCCTGGCAGATATGAAGAGGAAAAAAAGAGAGGAGAGGTATTTATCCTCCTAGTGTCCTCTATGGTTGGCTATGTTCTTGACCTAAGATCACTGCTCCTCTCCAGAGAGTCTCCTCCATTGGACTCTCTCTCCTATAATTGCTTCCTCCCTTCCTCACTGCAGAATTGGTTTAATCTTCCTAAGCTTCCTCGATAATTGGCAGACAACTTTCTGAAAAGAAGCCTTTTAAACTAAACCTACACTTATCCTAATTTAAATGTGATATCTCTTTCTTCTTTATAACCTAAATGATATACAGGAAATTGTAATTCCCTTAAGTAATGTAGAACATGCCTTGTGCTTCTGTTCATCTTTGTATCCATTCAGGGTGGAGTTCCTTTAGCGTAGAGGATGCTTAATAAGTAGGAAATGATTTGTATTGGATATCACCTTGAGGTAAACATATTACTGAGAACTCTATGCATAAAATATAATTTTAAGGGAACCACTGATTTAGTCTTAATCAACTGTAGAAATATGTGAAGAATTTATTTTGACAATATTATGCCTCCAAATGTCAAAATAAGGCAGAGCTACACCTTTAAAGAGTCCCTTTTAAAACAATAGGTCGTACAACTAAGACCTATTAAACTATTAAAGAATTACTTAATACATCGTTTTTAATTACTTAAAATTAAATGTGAGATATAGTAATTCTTAATAGTACACTAAATGCCAATTACTGTGAGACAGTCTGTAAAAGCAAGATGAATCAATGAAGGAAAAAAGTTTTTATATTTCATAAAATGTTGAAATTCTAAATTTAGAAATTATCACCTGGCATTTTCATTTTAGTACATTTCCCTGTTATATTTTCTACTGATGCTTCTGAAAGACACTTCTGATAATACAAGTCCCTCTAGTGGTATCTAATGTAAAATTTGTAATATAAATAAAAGTTGTTATTTTTCTCAGTGCTTAGAGAATACTGTAAAATATTTAAGAATTATTAATAAAAATCTATATTTAAAAATAATGGAACTATCAGTCATTTATTTGTTGCAATATTGACTCATTCTGATATATATTTATACTTTAATTTTCTTATATGAATTTTGTCAAATTGATATTAAAATTGATAAAATGATCACATTTTCTAAAAATCAAAGGGATAGTTCCATATGGGGCAGGGAGAATATATTTCTTAAACACTTAATTCATGCTAGGTATTTTACCCATTTATTCATTTAATTTAATCAACAATGACTTTATAGAATAGTATCATTCTTCACTTAAAAATGTAAAACTCAAAAAATAATGTCACATATCTTACTAGTGCCAGAGCAAAGAGTTTATCTAAGGCATTTTTTACTACACATCCCTCTTAAAACTGTTTAAAAATGAAGAGAAAGACTGACATATAACTATAAAAATTTGACAGTTAATTCTAAACTGACAAGTAGAAGAGTAATACTAAGCTGCAAGAAGGTTAATGGGTCAAAGAGAGGTTTAAATCTAAAATTCTGATATAATTAAATTGGTTCGTTTTCCCACTTTTCTTTTTAACCGGATAATGTCTTACTGGAAGGTGAATTAATATGTATCTTGCTTCATTTTTAAATGAAGTTTAAGATTTGACCATTTAACTTTTTGTATTTATGATTATTCACAATTTCAATTCTACTGAAATTATGTAAGGGATACTTCACACTAAGCAACGTTGGACCATGTCAGGATAGAAAATAAAATATACAAAATTTATATAATAGGATGCTTCTTACCATAATCTTGATTTTTAGTCTAAGAAGCCTACTAAAGAAGCATAGTTGCAAGGGAAAAATAGGGGAAAGCCATTTTAGAATTTATCCCAATTTCTGTAGGAAAAAACTACAAAATATCAAATTGTTGACAGTCCTACTTTATTCTATTTTAATTAAAGTGTTATCTGAGTTATAAGCATGCTATTCTTTTAGTAGTTTTGTTTCTAGATCTGGTTAATATTTTAATATTCTGTGCTTTTAAAAGCAAATTCAGTATTTGTCCATACCCAATTGTTACCAATATTCCCCCAAACTGGCACTCTTTTCAAGGAAAAAATCTCTACTATGTCCATATTATTACCTAACTAAATTTACCATTGTACTCCGTGCTGGGAATGAAATCTCAAACAAGTTCCTGAGTTAGATGTTATTCACAAAAACATTCTCATTTGCCTGAAAAGAGCTGATGGAAATTGTCTCTGAATCAGATAAATACTTAAAGGTGACTTTTCCTGAGGGCATTTTCTTGGATACAGAGATGCTACATTGCTGCGGACCTTCCCTTAAAGTGTCTTCGATGTCATGTAAATCTTCTCTGGCTGTTTACAGATAATTCCCACTTTCTCCTCTGGGGTTTAAGCATTGTAACTCCAATCTTTTTCAGCAATCGTCTCCCAGACCATCCAAGTTGCCATTTCAGACATGATCTAAGGGAAAAAAAAAAAAAAAAACCAGGTTGTTTCTTTCTCCTTTGGGCTGCATTTGATCCATGCGATAGGCTTACATTTAGCTTGCTACGTGGGAGTGCAGAAATTTCCCACCCTCAGCCTTTACTCTGCTGACCCTGGCTGCTTCAGCAAGCCTCTCAATCTTCAGACACCAGACAACTGTTTCCAACAAGACAGATCTCTCTTTCTGAAGCCAGTTCTCATTTGCTTGAAAGGGAGGGGGAAGTACACACTGGGCAGATAGAGTGATGAGAAACTCCTGCCCCTTACATTTTTCCCTTTATCTTCCCCAAACTTCATGTGTTAAAAGCCACTATTGTGTTGGCTGGTGATAGCCAGGTGATATGTAAACTGGAAAATTAAGACTACCAGCCTTCAATCCCAATTTCCCAATTCTTCCCACCCCATCCCCTTCCCCCTTGGTATCCATATATTTTTTCTCTAGGTCTTTGTCTCTATTTCTGCTTTCAAATAAGATCGTCTATACCATGCTTCTAGATTTCACATTATGTGTTAATATGATACCGTTTTCTCTTGCTGACTTACTTCACTCTGTATGACACTCTCTAGGTCCATTCACATCTCTACAAATTACCTCATCTTGTTTATTGTTATGACTGAGTAATATTCCATTGTATATATGTACCACATCTTCTTTACACTACTGATACTATGTATAAATTAGATAACTATAGAAAACATACAGTATAGCACAGAGAACTCTACTCAAGGAACTGCGGTGACCTCAAAGAGAAGGAAATCCAAAAGGGAAGAGGTGTATGGCTGATTCATTTCACTGTATAGTAGAAAATAACACAACATTGTAAAGCAACTAGATTGTTTAGTTACTAAAGCATGTCTGACTCTTTTGCAACCCCACAGACTGTAGCCCACCAGGCTTCTCTGTCTATGGGATTTCCCAGGCAAGAAGACTGGGGTGGGTTGCCATTCCCTTCTCCAGGGGATCTACCTGACCCACGGTTCAAGCCTACATCTCCTGCATTGCCGGCAGATTCTTTACCACTGAGCCACCTGGGAAGTAACTATACTCTAATAAGAATTAATTTAAAAGATTTAATGGCAAAAAATGAGACAGAGTACCAGTCTTCAGTTTAAATGAGGCCACACTGAGACATAAAGAATACCTTAACCTGAGATGAATTTAAAAGATCTTGAGAATCATTCTGAGTATATTATTCATTTATATATCTTCTCAGAAGTATTTGTTCAAATGTTCATACACATTTTATTTTTGAATTCTCTTTTTACACTGAATTCTTCATATATCCTGGATTTAGTTCCAACACCTTATATATGCTTGTAAATATTTTCATGGCTGTGGTTTTCCTTTTCATTCATTCCTTAGAGATGATTTTCAAAAAGCAGAAGTATTTTGGATGATGTCCAATTTTTTTCTTTTTTATAAATTCTTGTTGTGTCCTGTATAAAATTCTTTACCTTTTCAAACCTGTCCCTAGTCATCAAATCTTTAGGCTGTCATTTAGGAGTATTATAGGTTTAAATTTTACTTTTATGTTCATAACATATTAAGAACTAAGTTTTATTTATATTCAGCGATGATTTATTTATTCCCATATAAGTATTCATTTTTTCAAGCACTTTTCTTGGGAAATAATAAAACTATCTTTTCCCATTGAATTATATTGGTATCTTTGTCAAAATTCAGTGGGTGTATGGGTCTAATTCTGAACTCTGTATATTATTCCATTGATCTCTGTTTATATTTGTGTTTATATCACATTCTTTTGATTTATAGGGGGTCTTAAAGTTCCTCTTTTAGAAACAGGTCACTGTCCCTTTCTAAAACTCCAGAGCAGTGAAATAGAGATTTGCCCAATGGGAAAGGCTGGCCATAAACAGCGTTTAAATCTCTCCCCAAGGGAACTGACTTTATTTGGAATACTGTGTGTGTGTGTGTATGTATAGTCACTCAGTTGTGTCCAATTCTTTGCCATCCCAAGGTACTTCATAGGTGTGTGTGTGTGTGTGTGTGTATGTGTGTGTGTGTGTATGACTTCAAATTGTGTCTGATGTCCCTATCTTTCAAACTAAAGAATTTCCTTCAGAATTTCTTGTAAGGAAGGTTTGCTAGTAAAGAATAGCCCAAATTTTTATAGGGCTATTCTAACAAACCCAAAGTAAAAATCTGACCTTCTAAACTTCTATTTAGGATTTTTCAAGCTCTGTCTACAATGATAAGGCTTTATAACATGAACTTTTCTATATTTAAAGTTAGTCTTATTTATATCCAATATTTGAGCAATCAGGAATGAGAATAAAGGGACTATATTAGTTTGTTGGAGAAGACTCTTGAGAGTCTCTAGGGCAGCAAGGAGATACAACTAGTCCATCCCAAAGAAAATCAGTCCTGCATATTCATTGGAAGGACTGATGCTGAAGCTGAAACTCCAATACTTTGGCCACCTGATGCAAAGAACTGACTCATTTGAAAAGACCCTGATGCTGGGAAAGATTGAAGGTAGGAGGAGAACAGGACGACAGTGGATGAGATGGCTGGATGGCATCACCGACTCTGTGGACATGAGTGTGAGTAAACTCCGGGAGTTTGTGATGGAGAGTTAGGCCTAGCGTGCTGTAGTCCATGGGGTCGCAAAGAGTCGGACATGACTGAGCAACTGAACAGAACTGAACCAGACTGATACTAATTTCAGTTGTTATAAAAGTCAAATTCTGAAATACTTATTTTAAATAACAAGAACATATTCTTCTCAAGCCTGAAGACACCTGCTGACAAGTCTCCCTGGATGTATATAATATACTCTTTATGTATAAGAGGGTTGTTTACTCCGCTAACTAGTACAGAGAGCCGGCAGATGTCTAGAACCAATTTGGCAGTTCTAAACTTTATAACCATATCCCAAGAAACCATTAACTGGAACAAATTTTAGAAACTTAAATTTCAGAATTCTGCCAATGCTACATCCATAAGAAATCTAGAACTGAGAAATTGAATTGTTATACTGTATCCCGTCCTAAGAAGCAGCTGAAAGTATTTGTTAAGCACCCTGTGAAATATTCACACAGCATTATCAATATCATACTTAAAACCTTTAAGTTTAACCAACATTTTTAGATTTAAATAGCGACTAATTCTACCTGCACGCCAGTTCTTTCAGTGACTGAAGGTGAAAGAGACAGAGAGGAAGAATTACAGTTTACACCTTTGCAAAGCCTTATCGTAACTAGGTTTTCTATGGAAGTCACAGTTTAACAAACTGTGGCCAACTGATGACAATTACTCTTAACTTTCTGCATCTGATCCAAACTTACTTTAATCCATTATTTAAGTGTTTGGGAATGCTTTAAACTACTGTCTGGGTAAAACTCTGCTCAAGAACCCTTCTGATATAAACTGATAAAGGAATAGGACAGACCTCCACTTGAGAAAGAATATATCAGACTCCTAATTTGACATGGTAAGATGTTACCTTTACCACCTGAATCTTATTTTGAATCATATTTAGAGTGAATACAGTAAAATTTGGCACTCTAATTACTAGCGTCAACTTATAACACTGGGTCGACCAAAACTGGTACTTATAAACTGCCATGGATTCATTATTGGGAAAATGCTTTTTAAGGGGCAATTTTTTTTTTTTTTACTTGGAGTGTGCTAAGATCTTTATAAATATAGTGTTTGGTGGTGGTTTAGTTGCTAAGTCATGTCCGAGTCTTGCGACCCCTGTGGTCTGTAGCCCTCCAGGCTCCTATGTCCTTGGAATTCTCCAAGCAAGAATACTGGAGTGGGTTGCCATTTTCTTCTCCACCCAGGAATCGAACCTCAGTCTACTTCACTGCAGGCAGATTCTTTATTGACTGAGCTACAAGGGAATCCCAAATATATTGTTAGGCCAACACTAAGATGCTTACCTGAAAGTATTGTCAGAGTTATACAGAGATGCCTTTCTTAATTACAATTTCATTATATTGTTTTGGTATATTTTATGTGATGATACAGGCTTCCCTGATGGCTCAGTCGGTAAAGAATCCACCTGCAATGTGGGAGACCTGGGTTCAAGCCCTGGGTTGAGAAGATTCCCTGGAGGAGGGCATGGCAACCAACTCCAGTATTCTTGCCTGGAGAATCCTCATGGACAGAGGAGCCTAGCAGGCTGCAGACCATGGGATTACAAAGAGTCAGAAACGAATGAACAACTAAGCACAGCATGTTATGATACAGGAAATATCCACTTGATGATAAATTCTGTACCTCTTTCCTCTACAAAAATTTTATTTAGGGCCTGTGGGATGCCCCTTATACTGTGTAGGGGCTGGGAATAAAAAAATTGAACAAGTTAAGGTCAGATGTCCCTAAGAAATTTCAGTTTAACTAGACAAATGAACACATAAATTGTAAAAATATACAACTACACAAATTAGTTTATGCATGAGATGCAGTATATCTGTGGTCTGTGGGATTATAGAGATGGATCCCTTAATATAGATCCAATTATGTTATCCAATAGCCCTCATATATGAGAATCATGTTTATTTCTCCTAGAAGTCAAAGATGAGAAGTTTATTTCCTTCCAGAGAGAAATTTTAGACTCTTTTATTGTTTCATAAGAAATAAATAGCCTAAAGCAATTTGCCTTTTCATTCTGACCTTAGTTCATTCCAGTAAGTCACTCACACTAAGTACTTGATGCATTTTTTTATCTTTTCCAAATATACGTCTGATGTTTATTTGCCTTGTTTTAAACATTTTTTAATTGTGTTATTTAAAGTAGTTAGGGTTAGAACGATAATCTATTTTAGTTCCCTAAAGTTTCAAAGAGATTGATTTAGGCCTCCAGATTATAAGTGATCTAACCAAGTTTACATATCTAGTTGCTTGCAGAATTTAGTTTAGAAATCAATTCACCTGCATCCTAGTCCTTTTTTATGCCATTGTTCTAAAAGATAAAATGTAGATAAATATTGAAAAGTCAGACAGTGAGGAATGGAGGAAGAAAGGAAGAGAAGAAAAAAAGAAATGAAGGAAAAAAAGGTAATAAATTTAGAAGGGTTTAAAATTGAGTTTTTTCAAAATTTAGAAACAAATCTTTAAAATACAACTGTCAGAAATCTCACCGTAAGGTGAAAATATTATTCTGTTGGCAATTTTTCTGATATAAATAAGCATAGCCCCCAATTCAAATAAAATCTTTAAAATGAAGAAGAACATGTATCTTTCTTTAGGATTACTATGTAGGCATATTTTAAGTTGTAAGAGTGAACGAGCCTATTCATCCAGATGCTTGGAAAACAATGAGTATCACTCTTTGGCTATGTTTTCTACAATAGATTGAAGTTTTAAGGCCTGAATGCTTAAACAGTTCAGCCCTCCACACCGGCAACCTGACTAATATCTACCTCAGAATGGGTTCCTGATTCATTAAAAGAAACAATTTATTAATTAACATAATTTTAATTTCTTCTTAAAATGTTTATAAGCTGAAAAACATATGTTTTTGTTGGCGCCTGTGATTTGTAAATGAGGAAAGCAGGATCGATCGATCGTCTATTTCCAAATGAATGCTTATATTCGAATTGAAGCATCCTTGCTTCCAATTAAATACACCTGCAATGGCCACTCCATGGGGCTCTGGTTTCTGAGAGCATGGTCGGTCTCCTTCCAAGATTCAGAATCCTAAGCATTCCAAAACGTTCAGGCAGAAAGTGAGACTCATGACCTAGCCTCAGGTGTTCTAAGATACCACTTTCACTGCACTCTAGTGGTTCAAACAAGTTACTACAGTTAGTCCAGATTCAAGAGAATAGGAAAATAAATCCCACATTTGATGTGAGGAAAAGTATCTGTATGTCACTCAGGAGGAAGGAATTGATAGCAGCTATCTTTGGACATTATATATCAAAAGAATTTCCCACCAGTATTTTCACATGGATTAAAACTCATCTCATGACTGAATGGGAATTCTACAGAGGAAACACACCACAACAAAACATTTGTCAATAAATAATCTTAAATCTGTTCAAGTGTGTAAATTATTTAGATGCCCTCACCCACAAATTTCATTCTAAAGTACCCAATAAATGTGAATTTATCCTTTATATCATAAAAATAAATTGTTACATTCTGTTGACTTTCACTTTAAAGAACCTTAACATTACTTTTTTATATATATAACAGAAATGAAACAGAAATCAATTAATCATAACTTTTTTCATTGTAATCATATTTTTCTTAATTTCACATTTTCACTATTGATTAGGTATTTTCAATTGCAACAAGATTTTTAAGAAAATTATTCAGTTCAGTTCAGTTGCTCAGTCGTGTCCGACTCTTTGCGACCCCATGAATCGCAGCATGCCAGACCTCCTTGTCCATCACCAGCTCCTGGAGTCCACCCAAACTCATGTGCATCGAGTTGGTGATGCCATCCAGCCATCTCATCCTCTGTCATCCCCTTCTCCTCCTGCCCCCAATCCCTCCCAGCATCAGAGTCTTTTTCCAATGAGTCAACTCTTCCCATAAGGTGGCCAAGGTATTGGAGTTTCAGCCTCAGCATCAGTCCTTCCAGTGAACACCCAGGACTGATCTCCTTTAGGATGGACTGATTGGATCTCCTTGCAGTCCAAGGGACTCTCAAGAGTCTTCTCCAACACCATAGTTCAAAAGCATCAATTCTTTGGTGCTCAGTTTTCTTCACAGTCCAACTCTCACATCCATACATGACCACTGGAAAAACCATAGCCTTGACCAGACGGACCTTTGTTGGCAAAGTAATATTTCTGCTTTTTAATATGCTATTTAGGTTGGTCATAACTTTCCTTCCAAGGAGTGTCTTTTCATTTCATGGCTGCAATCACCATCTGCAGTGATTTTGGAGCCCCAAAAAATAAAGTCTGACACTGTTTCCACTGTTTCCCTATCTATTTCCCATGAGGTGATGGGACCAGATGCCATGATCTTAGTTTTCTGAATGTTGAGCTTTAAGTCAACTTTTTCACTCTCCTCTTTCACTTTCATCAAGAGGCTTTTTAGTTCCTCTTCACTTTCTGCGATTAGGGTGGTGTCATCTGCATATCTGAGGTTATTGATATTTCTCCCGGCAATCTTGATTCCAACTTGTGCTTCTTCCAGCCCAGTGTTTCTCATGATGTACTCTGTATATAAGTTAAATAAGCAGGGTGACAATATACAGCCTTGACGTACTCCTTTTCCTATTTGGAACCAGTCTGTTGTCCCATGTCCAGTTCTAACTGTTGGTTCCTGACTTGCATACAGGTTTCTCAAGAGGCAGGTCAGGTGGTCTGGTATTCCCATCTCTTTCAGAATTTTCCACAGTTTATTGTGATCCACACAATCAAAGGCTTTGGCGTAGTTAATAAAGCAGAAATAGATGTTTTTCTGGAACTCTCTTGCTTTTTCGATGAGCCAGCGGCTGTTGGCAATTAGTGGACCTAAAACTGTGATTAAAAAGAGATATTAAACATATCTTCCATACATGCATATATTAAAAATAGATAAACATCTCTTTATGCCCATAAGATTTTTATTTACCATATTCTGCTAAGTTTATCTGATTGCCTTCTCTGATATAAAGCTGGAAATAACATGAAGTGTAATTGTGTTGTGTATCCCAGAGAGCTTTTGTTACATCAGTATTTTAAGAAAAACTCCATCATATTTTACATAGCTTCCAGCAAGCGATAATACCTTAAGTCACATCAATACTGGCTTCACCTAGTTATCTTGAAGATCTGCTGTCCATACTAATATGTTTGTCTTCTAAATGTTGAAGGAAAATCATAATATCTTATGGTTCACATTATTTGGGTCCAAGGGTCTTATCAGTTATTACTAAGAGCAGCAAGTTTCTCTACAAGAAAATGTTTTTTGATAAGCAGCACTATTAGAATTCTCTTTTAGAAGTGTTTTCAACACTCATACCATTTGATACACCTACAGATATTATTATTTATGCTAATATTTTCCCTCTTAGTAATTATCAACAAATATATCTTCCCTTAAAGTTGAAATTAGTATTGCAGTGATTATGAACTAATAGGACTATTAATATTTTACCTTATGATTTTATTGGTATAACACTAATAGAGTGCTTTCCTACTAAAATTGAAAACATTCCCACAAATGCCAAATGACTCATTTTAGCAGTTAAGAAATTTCATTTTGCAAAGTAGTTGAGTGAAGCAGTAACTTTTAAATTCCTAATAAATAAATAAATAAATTTCTCTAGGTAGTCTTCTAATGCTTCTGCTGTTAACAAGTGACCACTTGAGGCATATTGCTCAAGTTCTTCAACAGAATAATATCGCACCCGTGTACCTGTAACTAGGAACAACACTGTATAGGTTATATAAAAGCAGTCACAGTATCAGGGACTTATCAGGGTCCACATCATATTTCTCAAACCAACTCCGGTATAAAATGAGGCATACATGCAAATCAGTTATCACCTGGAATAATTTACTGTTGTCCTACAATGAGTTACCTAATCTGGAAGGAGATTGTGTGTGTATGGCAAGTATTTCAGCAGAAGATTAGCAAGATGAGAGCAGAAATACCATTTCTGAAAACTGAAGTTACAACAACTTGAAACAAAATTAATTGCCAAGCCTGGCATTCAATATTCTCCACTAGTCTGACTCTGGGTATTACTTTGGGATTGAGGTTCATCTGGGGATGCATGTTTTCTGTCCCTGCAGGTAGTAAAGAATAAAAGTGAGTAATTTCATAGAAGTACTATTAGCAGACCATTAACTGGATAGAAATCCATGTGTATTTCTGGAAGGTGAAAGACCTGATCAAAGTAAGCTGCATGCAACTAGTGTGTTAAATACATGGCTCATAGAATGTCATCTATTTGAAAACCCATTTTGGTTTCCTCCTGCTCCTTAACATTTTCTTTCAAAGGGAAAGAAGTCTTCCCCATCCTTGAATATAAATTTGGACCTATTCCATGAGTTTTCTGTTTCAGGCAGTGGATAACCACTTAACCTCATAATCATGGACTTGATTTAGAATAGAGTATCTCTCAAAATATGAATTAAACACTAACTCAGGAGTATGGTTTCTTAACACATTTCTCTTCTCTAACTCTACTCCTATTTTAGCATACCTACTTTCATGTTCAGTGATATAATTGATCTCTGCTCTCTCTTCATAGTCAAGACTTTCCACTCTAGCAGTGATTTGTTCTACCAGGCAAGGAAAAAAGATACAAGAGAATAGGAAGAATTTTACATGAAATGGGTGGCTTCTCTGTTTCTGCTGCTGGCAAGGGGTTTACACTGACTTTCTCTTTCTTTCTCATGAGCTGCTATTGTAAAATTTTCAGATTTTTTCTGTGACTGATATTTTCATTCCTTAGAACTCAGAGGATGCATTTCTATTCCAGTTGGACCCTTATGACTCATTCCACATTGTCTTACAAACCCAGTATTTATCTTCTGTTTCATCAAAGACTATTTTTTAAGAGTGGTTATAGGTTCACAACAAAATCGAGGGGAAAGTACAGAAATTTCCTATATACCCTCTGTCCTCAAACAGGCATAGCCTCGCCCACTATCCATGTCCCTCACCAAAATGGTACATTTGTTACAACTGATGGGCCTACACTGACAATCATTATTCTCCAAAGTCCATAGTTTACATTGTGGTTCCCTCTTGGTGTTGTGCGGTCTATAGGTTTAGATAAGTGTATAACAGTATGGATCTATCATTACAGTGTCATATAGAGTACTTTTACTGCCCTAAAAATTCTCTGTGCATCATCTATTCACCCCTCTCATTTCCTAATCCCTGACAACTGTTGAGCTTTTTATTGTCTCTTTTCCAGCATGTCATATAAAAAGTCTCACCTTTTCCAGAATGTCATATAGTTGGTATGATATAGTATGTAGCCTTTTCAGATTGGCTTCTTTCACTTAGTAATGTGCATTTAAAGTTTATCCATGTCTTTTTCATGACTTAATAGTCCATTTCTGTGTAGCATTGCATAATACTCCACTCTCTGAATGTACCACAGTTTATCCATTCATCTACCTAAAATAAATCGTGGTTGTTTCTCAGTTTTGGCAATTATGAATAAAGATGGTACAAACATCAATCTGTGGGGGTTTTTGTGGATAAAGGCTCAACTCCTTTGAATAAACATCAAGGAGCACTGATTTGTATGGTAAAATTATGCTTATATTCGTATAAACCACCAAACCATCTTCCAAAATGTACTATTTTGCATTTCCACCAGCAGTGAATCAGAGTTCCTGTTGATCCACATCCTCACCAGTAGTTAGTGTCATTGGTATTCTAGATTCTGGCCATTCTAATAGGTGAGTGATAGTATCTCATTGTTGTTTCTTAATTTGCATTTTCCTGATGACATAGTTTCTGTCTTTACTACTGGAGTTCCTCAATCTTTTACTCCTTATGAAGCTGAATTCAATATGAGTTGATGGAATATTCACTCTCATAAATACAGCCCACTCATCCTTTGTCCAACAAATTGAGGTTTGGGCTGCTCTGATTGCATCCCTATCTTAATTTCTTTGTAAAATGACCACAACAAGATTTTCCAGCACACATGCTTTTCTTACAATGTGATATTCATATATCTACACTTGAGATGTAGGGCTTTTGTTCTCTGAAGAGGCCTAGACCAGATGGATGGGTGTTGAGTGTAGAAATCCTGATTGATAGTCCCAGCTAAGGTACCAGCCAGTATCAACTACCTGACAAGTTAGGAAAGATGCCTTGCATCACCCACAGCCATTGAGTCTTCTGTGCTGAGGCCTTGGGCCTTGTGAAATAGGGATGAGTCTTGCTCCAAGTTGCACCCTGTCTGAATTCCTGCCCCACTGATTCTTGAATATAATAAATTTTTTATGCTACTAAGGTACAAGCAGTAAAAATATGAAATATCATGAGTGAAGTATGCATCAGCCCCCTGTGTCTTCCATATGCAACAAACACATTTTGAGCTTGAAGTGCTCTGATGAATTTCTCTTAACCACCATTTTATTTTTGCAGTAAGACGTTGTTCCCCACCCCGCCCCACAGAAGTTTCTTCAAAATCCTTCTCCTTTAAGCCCTAATCCTTTTTCTAACAGATGTGTCCAGGTGACATGGAGTGGAGTCATGTAAAGTTCCTTTGTAAATACACGTAATAATCTGGCTTTGCTGTATCTTGGTATCAGCTTACTGTCAAAACATCAATTTTACTATTTGTTACACACAGTATAAAGCATCCATAGAAGTTTGGAGCAGAGATGAGAGGTATTCTTCCCTTGGGGTTCCAGCAACAGACTTTACACTATACCAAGAGCTGACCGATGACAATATATGACCCAAGACAAATTCAAGGTCCTACTTCTAGAGAAATTGAATTGAATTTCAGGAGTGGATAAGGGTTCCTAAAATGGGTTTTATTTTATTCAGAGTAAAGAATTAATTATTCTGATAAGAGGATGGGTTGGAGTCTAACTAGCCTGACAGTTTCCTGCCAGTACAATGGAAGTAATCTTTCAATCAATCTTTCAAGGCAGGAGAGACCATCTGCAAATAAAATTGTGATATAAAGAGAAGATCCACACTAGATAATTTTATTAATTAACCTGTCCTTTATTTAGAAATATAAGGAGAAGCAAACGTAACTAGTTTCTTTAAGGAAAGTAAATCTCCACTTCTACACTTTGCCTCCTCCCTCTACCCGCCCCCCCAACAAAGAATAATTTATTTAAACAAGTGAAACAGCTGACCTTGGAGGACAGAGATATTTTAAAATAGTATAATATTTTTCCTTCTGATAAACTTTTTGTCTGACTAGCAGCCATTGTTTTTCTTCTTCAAAAACCACCCTTTACTAGTTTCAACTTGCATAGGTCTCCTAGTGTTTAGGGGCATCCCTAGTCGTTCAGAAGGTGGTTCAGAAGGTAAAGTGATGCAGAAGGTAAAATCTGCCTGCAGTGCAGGAGATCCCAGTTTGATCCCTAGGTCAGGAAGATCCCTTGGAGAAGGGAATGGCTACCCACTCCAGTATTCTTGCCTGGAGAACTCCATGGACAGAGTAACCTGACAGGTTACAGTCCATAGGTTCTCAAGGAGTTGGAAACAACTGAGTGACTCACACTTTCACTTACATAGTGTTTAACCTATCCCACAGCATTAGGAGTAGATACATGAACCAGTCACAGAGAATTTTATATCCTTCCGGCAATCATGATTTGTTAAATCTGTCCATTGGTCAGAGTTGAACTATTAATAGCCAATGAATGTCTTCTCATTTTCTAGTTTGAAATAGGGTTTCTGTCATTTGAAACTGAAGAGGTCTGACTCAGATTAATCATAAATAGCAAAGAAAATATTGCTGTATACAACAAAACAGCAAAAACAGAACTGTAATTGAAATAGGGCAATCAAACATTCAAAAAGAGTTTTAGAAATATAATATTATTAAAATTTTCAAACAATACTAAGTAGAGCCAACAAGTTCATCAAAATTTGACCACATAGAAAAAGGAATAATTGACTGGGAAAAAAATCACATCAGGAGGTCCAATTCTATATAATAATATACTGTACTAGAAATATAAAATAAATAAAAATTAAACTCAATATCAATAATAGAAAAATAATTTCCAGAGATAAATAACAATGTCATTTTTAAAACAAACTTTATTTTTCAGAGTAGTTTTAGGTTCACAGAAAAATTGAACAGAAAATAAATGTTCCTATTATCTTTGGGCTTTGGCAAATAAATTCTCTTATTATTAGCATTTTGCATTAGCACATCAATATATGGTGCATTTATTACAATAGATGAACCAATATTGATACATTACTATTACTATTTTCTAAAAGAATGAGGACAGAATCTAGATGCCATTAAGAATACACAAAATGAAACCTTTTTTCAAAGTCTCCTTCAATAGCTCAATTTATGGCTTGAATGGGCTTTTTTCAAATGTAAATTGGTTATATATATATGTATTTGTATTTATATATTGTATTATGTGTATATGTGTGTGTGTGTGTGTGTGTGTATAACAATACATATAAAATAGCAGGAAACACCATCCAAATCATTAGGAAGTCCTATCCATTCCACCTTAAAAATATATAGAAAATCCATTCACTTTTCCCTTCCTGTCAGCACCCTAGGACAAACCACTATTAACTCACTCTAGAATTATTGACCAAGCCTCCTATTTCTTTACTCTGCTTATATTCTTGCCTGAATTACAAAGAGCAGACAGAACACTTTTTAAAATGCAAGAATCACTAATCTGCCTCTAATTAGTGTATATTCTGTATATTTTGGCTTCATCATTTGTAAAATGGGTATAATAAGAGTATCTATTTCATAGGACTGTGAATATTAAATGACTTAGCACATATGATGCACTTAGAACAGTGAGACACATGATAAGCATTTTAGACATATGAACTCTAAAATGTGACTTATATGTAAGCACACTTTTGCCTGTTTTGTTCATCACTTTAATCCTTAGTACCCTTAAAAGGTGCTCCACATACAATGCATAGCAAAACTGCTGAATAAATGTGAGCTAGTAGTATTGGGAGACAGGTGTCATTTAGGAGAACAACTTTAAGAAAAGAGAGAAAAAGTATTCAGTATGTCAACTGAAAAAAATGCATAAAGTGAGAATTGTGACTTAAGCTGTATTTGGGGCAAAATGAGGACTATAGCCTGGGAGATAGCATTTCAAATAGCTCCAAGAATCTACTCCCAAAAGGTAGAAAGGAAGGTCAGTACGTGTGATTTTGGTGAAGTGGGTGTACATTCAATCAAGCACATGTTTTTACAGACGGTTTCTGCTTGTCTTGTGAAGGTTACTGTTAGTCACCAGGAGCAGACATCGCCATGAAGGATTTTAGTGCTTTTCTAGATAAGGACATGCAAGAATTGGGCTCGTAAAATCTTCTGAAAACATCTAACTCTCTGAAGACCTGGTCTGGTCTGCCAGTTTTTCCTAGAGCACAGAGTGCCTCATTCCTAATATCCACCCTGAACTCTTTACAGGGAGTGTTGAAGGTCAGCAGCTGCAGCGGTTCATAATTTAATCCTTGTTGAGGCAGACAGAAAGTGCCAATTTGTAGGCTGCAGGCAAGAGTAACAAATGCTGGGCCATGGGAATGAAGAATGAGATCATTTCGGAACTTAGTCACAGTTGGGAAGAAGATTCACTGAAAGGATTCCATGACCTAGGCTTAATTTCATAGAATTAGATAAATTTTCATAGATACACAGGTGTATGCCAACTGCTTGTGTATATTTGGGTCAATAGTCTGAGATACAGTAGAGGCAGCATAGCAATGAAAGGCACAGAGATGGGTTCACATCTCTGCTCTATCACTTTCTGTCCTGGTGGCTTTGGGCAAGTTCTGTGTTTCAGCTTTCTCATCTGTAAGATAATGATAACAACAGCAACTACTTCAGAATGTTGTTTTTGAGGAGTAATTAAGTTCCTGTTTATACGTATTTGAAATTATTATTTAAAAATATTTTTCTTCTGTGACTTCTTCCTGCTGTGCATGGGCGTAGGACTGCCTAGCAGAGCAGAAGTCTCTCTCTACCTGATCTAAGTTGGCGTGTTCCACATCTGAAACCAGCGTTCACTCTTGTAATAACAGCAATTTAGTTTGAAACTGTTGGCACCTCCCAGAGATGAAATAGACAGGGGCCAAACAGGAGACCTAACAGGATGGTCATCACTGGTCCCAGGAAACAGGAGGCAACATTTGGGGTGAGGGCTGCAGGGTTTGTGACTTTTTTTTTTTTTTTGATTGGCTGGTGGTGAAGCAACAGAGCTGTGCTCCAGGAATCTTGTGTTTAGTCTGAAGTTACCATCCTCCACCTGGGTGGGGGCTCCAGTTTTGTAGAAGAACTCATAAGACATTGTTATGCATATTTCTTTGAGTAGGAACTAGGACCCCTTCTCAAGGCTGTACCACCATTTGATTGTTTCTCCTCTGTTTTTGTGTTCCCTCCCTTCCCTGATTAGCAATCGTTTGAATCCACCCTTTGGGACTCAGGGAAGGTCAAGGAGGCTGAATGAAGCCTATATCCTACAGATAAGAAATGGCCAACACACAGCAGATCTGTACTCCAGAGTCGGCACCCCACAGAGTCCTGCTCAGTTTTAATTTAGGGAACAGGGTAACTATGCCTGTGATAACTTCCTGTCAAAATGGGGCATAGGACTGCCTCAGCTTGGAGAAGAGACACTGGATTGGAAGTATTCCTGAGTTCCAAGTCCTAGATCTGAGTCTTCTATGATTAAAATCTCAATCCCTTGGTCTGCCATTTGTTGTAACAGACCCAATTAGTAGCAGCTGGAGGAGGGATAACTGGAATTTTAATAAACAAAATAAATCTCTTTCTTTTTAGAAGAATAGGCTTGAAACCCAGTCTGGACCTGGCACTTCAGGGAGACTTTTAGCCAGGTGGCCAGTTGCCTAGTTTTATAAAAAGTAGGGTGTAAGTTACTAGCTTCCAGCAGACATTGTTTTGAGAATGGTGGCATCTAAGCCTAACATGACTCAGAAAACTCAAGTGTTTAGCAATATAACGTCTAATCTGAAATTACACCCATAGTAACACTTAGTTATTTCCCAGGATGTCTAAAACATAGCTGAGTACTCTATTTTGACTTTTAATTGTAAAATTTTCCTCAATAGCCAAAGCAGATGTCACCATTAATGACATCAGTGTTTCTCTAGGTATGAGAAGATGCAAGAATTGGGACTCATAAAATCTCCTGAAAAGATATAACTATCTGAAGTCCTGTTCTGCCAGTTTTTTTCAGAGCACCGAGTGCCTCATTCCTGATTTTCACCCTAAATTCCTTTCAGGGCCGTTGAAAGTCAGCAGTTGCAGTGGCCATGATTTAATTTCTGTCGATGTAGATGGCAAGTGTTCTGCCCCGATTCCCAAAAAGTATCTTGAGTATGAAGTCTCTCAGGGGGGAATTGTTAGGGGAAGCACACTGATTGAAACCGCCCACCCTGGCCAGGCACCATAGTAACCATTTGCATGAGTTGTTTTATGACAGGAGATCCTGATAAGGAATACGGAACTAATAAGCCACCACCAACCAGAAGAGTTGGGGAAAGGTCAAAAGGAGACACCGCGTGTCCGTCCACTTCCCAGAATCCCTCTTGCTAGCATCCATCTTGGCTGAGCGATGCGTGCGCCACCAGGAAAGACTCTGAATTAGAACGATTGGCCAAAGACCACCTGGAAACTAATCCCATCACCATAAAACCCAAGACTGCCAGCCACGGGGCAGAGCAGTTCTCCTGGGTTCCCTTACCTACTGCTCTCCACCCGGGTGCCCTTTCCCAATAAAATCTCTTGCTTTGTCAAAAAAATATATATATATTTTTTAATTGGAGAATAATTGCTTTACAATATCGTGTTGGTTTCTGCTGTACAACAACATGAATCAGTTATAAGTATACATATATCATCTACCTAATGAGCCTCCCTCTCATCCATCCGCTGTCTCACTCTTATATGTTATCATAGAGCATCAGACTGAGCTCCCTGTGTTTTATAGCAACTTCCCACTACTTATCTATTTGAAATTATTGGAAGTGAATATTTAGACTTGGAACAGTGTCTGGCACTTAGTAAATACTATATAACTGGTTGCTAAGTAATATAAAAACTAATACTCTATTTTATCATATTTGAAGATTTCTTTAGGAAATGACATCGATTTTTTTTCAGTTTTTTTTTTTTTTTTTTAACTTTGGTGCTTATGACAAATTAAAGTTAGAAAGGATATCACCAAGTGACAAACCTTAGGGCAATATTAATAACACAGTGGTAAACAGATTCTCTAACTTTCCTGTGAAACCTCATATTTAAAAAAATCTACTAGAATAAAAATGAGATCCTGACAGTGTTTTTACATGTAAATTGAAAATTCAAAAGCAAAACAAAAACCAAATACAAATACTAGCATCTAGTGGAAAAATCTTGCTGCTTCTTTGACAAACCTCCAGGTAGGGCTATTGGATTTGGAACTTCCACTGATGCTATTGAGTCTTTCAGGCCACTGTGATTCTTGTGGAACCTCGGGAGGTGTAACAGACATAGGGATCATAGCAGGGTGATGGCAGATCCTGAATCATCTAAAAAGTTTTAGTATCCATGATTAGGTATGTTAGGCAAGTAAGTCTACTCAGAATTGAAATTTTTTTTTGAAATAATTTTTAATTAAGTTAAAAAAATAAAGTTTTTATCAGAGTGATTACTTTTAATGCCTTCTGACTAACTCAATGCATTACATCATAGGCTAGCTTTGAAGACTGTCAACACATGCAGTATCAAAGTTATTGTTCAAGGTGAGCTTCATTTTTATTGATGATAAACAAGACTGTAACAGAATCTCTTTAGTAAAAGTGAGCTCCTCTTGTAGAAAGTTGTACTGTGTGTCCACATGGTTTTCAAATTCCTTTCTTATTTTCTCCCATTATCAACATGAAGTGGAAGTATTGAAAATAAAACTAGAATACACACACACACACGTACATATGTATTAACTAATGCCACACATGGCTACTTAATTTTAAATTTAATAAATAACAAAAAATTCAGTTTTCAGTCACACTAATCACAAACACTCAAAAGCTACATGTTGAATGTGGTTAGTGGCATTTGTATTGAACCATACAACATTTTTAGTTTTGCAAATTCTGTAAGGCAGTATTAACATAGAGTTTTGCTTTAGATAAATAACATATAAGCTTAATGTTTATTTTACAATTGTACATACTTTCCATAAGAAAATAACTTTACTAATTTTTTCATTAGATGAAAATAATCAAAGACAAGCATGAATATTCTTCCCTTTTCTTATATATTTCAAATTATGCTACAAAATAAGTGAGGAGCAAGCAAATCAACAAAAGTCTTTGAGTACGTATTAAAGCTAATCTAAGCCAGGCTAGTGTTATGTTTGCTTCCCCCCCCCACTAATTTAAAATATTTTTTAATCTATAAAAATATAAATATAAAATATAATACAATTGAATTCTAAACACTATCAGCCTCAGTATACTTCTAGTACAATGAACCATGATGGAATTTAATTCTGAAATACTAGAGATGTCTCAAATGGACTCTGTAGTAGGATTTAGTTCCCCAAGGAGAAAAGATGATTTTCCCAACAACTCACAATAGGCACCACATATGTGTAATAATTATTACTCATATATTACACTCTATAAAGTTAAAAATGACTTGAAAAAAAAATGACTTGAGTGCTTAATAATTTTTAAAAAACAGGAAAAGATCAAGTATATACCTTTTTACAGTTGAAACATATATTATCTTTTATGAAGAAAGTTAATAAAGATGGCAAATTTGATGAAAAAGATAAATATTATTAGTATTTAAATACAAATTATTTATCACATATATTTTGTAGAGATGTGAAAGAAACATTTTCTTCTCTTTATATTTTTTTGAGGTCCTTAGGGAATTTGGAATCTGTATCAAAGTTAGGCAAGGATATGAAAAACCATATGCTAATTGTCAAATGATGGGTATAAGTGAATTATATAGAATTTTTAATCATCAGAAAAATATAAGGGTATATTGAGAAATGTTTATATTCCATGTGTACATGTTAACAGCCATAGTAAAGAAACACTCTATGACTAAAGTGATTTAGAACTTGAACTAAAAAGTAACTGTTAGGCATATTAAGTTTTTATTAATATTGGGTTGTTAAAACTCACTTGGAAGTATAATGCTATGTCACCCAAGACTTGCTCTTTTATTTTTTAATCAAGTTTAATATACACCCCCATCCAAAAAAAACAAGAGAACTTCAAAAATGCAAGCCTGCTACCTAATTTCAAAATAAACTGAAATATTATAGGAAACATTTCTATAAAAAGAAACTTACCTACAAAACCCAACTTAAAGATCATTAGGGAATCACAACTCTTTATCTGACACTTTTAATCTATCTCCAATTTGACTGTACTAAAACAATATTTTGTATTACTCATATAAAAATAAAATGTTTTAACTGAAAATGGTTATTAATATGAATAAGTTGCTTTTCTTTTCTGTGAAATTTTTAAGATTTGATATGCTAACAGTAAAGCACCTAGAACTGTTTTGAATATCTTCCAGAAAAATATTAACTACTTTCTAACATCAAAGAAAAATTTCCAAAATAAGTAGTGTATGTGTTTTTCCCTGATTACACAGTTTCTTAAAGGAAAAAGCTTCAAATTAACTATACGTATTTGACCTTGTGGATTTTTTTTTTTATTTTAGTTATATGCATGGTCAAACATAAAATTCAATCATTTAATTTATATTTTAAAGCTGATGAAAACAATACCATTTATAGAACATTTCTGAATTTTATATTAACAAAAATAATGACTTAGATAATGGTACTCATTCAAAGTACTAAATTAAATAAAAGTTTAGACCTGATGTGTTGACATACTCATGGATCAATATTCTTTATATTCCTGTTGCTTCTATCTTGAACTTAGAGAATGCAAATTATAGACATAAATGGATTAATTTACTGTTTTACCAAAATAAAACAGTTAAGACTATCTCAAGCCTTGAAACATGCTTAATATCAAACATTAGAATCCTTCTTCTTTTTTCCAAATAAATTAATTTCAGTTTAAGTCTCATCATTTAAAAAGCAAGTAGTATTTGTGAATACAATTATTTCTACTACAAATGAAAGCTTAGACTAGTTTTAGTGTCATATATTCCTTATTTAATAAAAAGTTAATCATTCATACCTGAATCTAGACCTCTTATATCATGAAAAAAGTGGTCTGAGAGCATACAGAAGAATTCTGAACAATATAGTACTGAAAAATGAGACATCAATGCTTTTCTGAATGTAAGTATGATTCAAACAGACAAGTGCAAATAAATCTACATGAATATTGCACCTGGTTCATTGAGTGGCTTATAACTTTGAAACTCAAATGTCAGCAAATATATCAACACTGCTAAAAAATCAAAAAGGAAGTACATTTTGGTAAGTGCAATTGCTTCTAACTCCCATAAGATAACCATGGTTATATTATAAATAAAAAGTTACTTTTAAAGAATAAATTATTTTGCTCACATCATCATTAACTTCTGAATGAAGAGAACTGAACATTTAAAAGAGCTCAACAAATATTTTAGAATGAATACACATGTACACATTGTGTGCACATATGTGTGCATGCGTGTGTATTCTAAGGCTCTTCAGTCGTGTTTGATTCTTTGCAACTCTATGGACTGCAGCCCTGCAGGGTCCTCGCTCCATGAGATTCCCCAGGCAAGAATACTGGAGTGGACTGCCATGCCCTTCTCCAAGGAATCCGCCAACCCAGTGATAAAACCCATGTCTCTTATATGTCTCCTGCATCAGCAGCTGGGTTCTTCACCACTAATGCCACCTGTGTGTGCTGTCACTTCAGTCATGTCTGACTCTTTGCGATCCTATGGACTCTAGCCCAACAGGCTCTTCTGTCCATGGAATTGTCCTGGCAAGGATACTGGAGTGGGTTGTCATACTCTCCTCCAGGGGATCTTCCCAAACCAGAGATCGAACCCTCATCTCCTGTGTTTCCAGCATTAGTAGGTGGATTTTTTTTACCACTGAGCCACTGGGAAAACCTATATATACATATATATATATGTATATATAGTGTATAACACAAATGGTCAAGATAATTCTTTTTACAATCATGTTTCGAAATTGATCCTATGGACTCTAGCCCAACAGGCTCTTCTGTCCATGGAATTCTCCAGGCAAGAATACTGGAGTGGGTTGCCATTTCCTTCTCCAGGGGATCTTCCCAACCCAAGGATTGAACCTGGGTCTCCTGCATTGCAGACAAATTCTTTACCATCTGAGCCATCAGGGAAGACCTTGGAATTGATAATTACATCAAGCCCATGGAATCTTACTCTAGTCAAAGGTCAAGAAAATTATATTTCAATTCTTCTTTGAGGTGAATTTTTAAGATACCATTATATTTTAGATATGCAATAAGCAGTGCCTAAACACATGAAATGTATTTTAATATTTAGAAAAAAATTAAAATCATTTGCTTTCTTAAAGACCAAAATCAGAATATGATTTTCAATTATCTGGTCATGTAAGCAATATATTATGTCATGCTTAACTATGATTTATTTAAACAAACAAACAATGTGAATTGTGGGTGAATTTTTAGGTAGGGATGAAGATAGAAACCCAAGTTTATCAGCTCTTATTGTTCAGTTCAGTTGCTCAGTCTTGTCGGACTCTTTGCAACCCCATGAACTGTAAAATGCCAGGCCTCCCTGTCCATCACCAACTCTTGGAGTTTACTCAAACTCATGTTCATTGAGTCGGTGATTACTCTGAAGTAAATAACAGTATTTGTACCATGATGTTGTACTAAAATTTGGAAATTGTACCCTAATTGGAAATATTGTGTCTTGATTTGGAAATAAGTGTGAATCCTAGAAATGAATCAGCTTTTCTTTTTTTACTTTCTCTTTTCTCTCTACCCTTCCTCTTTCCTTCCATTCATTAGAGCCACTTCCTTTTAGCCTAATTTGAAAAGAATGTTATTGGTGTTCTGTTTACAATATAGTCTCTAAAATGTAATATTCAAGTGAAATATCAAAATTTAAGTTAAAACTTTGATATTAAGATACTTTTGCTCTAGGGTTTCGGGGGGAGACAACTTCTTTTTAGTGGTATTCTATTTTGAAAATCTTGCAAGTCTAGTTAATTTAAAAACTGCAAGTTTAGAAATTAACATAATTTGCATTTCAAAGTTATTAAATCATATTATACCCTTCAGTTCATCAGAAAACTAGAAAAATAGAATATTATTAAAAAGTTGTCTCCACCCAAAATCCAGAGTAAAAATATCTTAATATCAAAGTTTTAACTTAAATTTTGATATTTCACTTGAATATTACATTTTAGAGATATATTGTAAACAGAACACCAATAACATTCTTTTCAAATTAGGCTAGAAGGAAGTGGCTCTAATGAATGGAAGGAAGGAAGGGGAGAGGGAAAAGAGAAAGTAAAAATGAAAGGGTTCCCAGGTGGCTCCGTAGGTAAATAATCTGCCTGCAACGCTGGCAGAGCAGGTTCAGATCCCTGGGTAGATAAGATCCCCTGGAGGAGGAAATGGCAACCCACTCCAGTATTCTTGCATGAAGAATACCATGGACAGAGGAGACTGGTGGGCTACAGGCCATAAAGTCTCAAAGAGTCTGAAACCACTAAGGCAACTGAGCACACAGTCATTTTAAAAGGAGTGTCTTTGGATAAAATTATTCTCTTAGTGAGTTTTTAATGACATCTGTAAAACTATTTACTGTAAATGATTTTAAAGATTTAAACATAAGGAATTCAAATTTAATTATAAAAAGGTCATGAAGTTATATTCTTCGATAGTAAATATAAAGATTACTTTAAATCAAAACATAAATTATTGAATCATCTAACACTTTTATGAACATTTAAGCATAATGATTTATATTATAATGTAATCTTTTAATTTTACAGTTTATAAATTGTAAACTGAATTTGCAAATGCATATTGCAAATGATACTGACAGTCTATCAGTAAGAGTGTTAGCATCAGTAGCAAAATCAGACTTTATTCCTTTGAGTACTAATACATAAACTCCACACTCGGTTATCTTTTCAGAAGTTTTCTGCATACATTTAACTTAGCATGGACACCTTTAAAGAGAGGCAGTGTTTGAATTCCGAAAGTGGAAGTACAGTCACCAATCGGAAACCTTCCTCACAACCTCAAAATCATGTGCCTTTCATATTTCTCTCCTTTGCAGCCGACTTAGACGTGGGGCATCTTTTTGCTGTCTTTCTCTTTGCCTCCCACTGACTATAACGCAGTAACTGGAACCACTTCAACAGTGTGTAACACAGAGCAGTGCTGAAACACGTCGCATGGAAGGCTGTTTTCTCCTCCAGAATTTTCTAAGCGTCGAACGCAGATCCTTTGCTCTTCCATTTACTACTTTCTCAAATCCCGCCACTGCACCATTTCCCTCCCTCTGCCCTAGAGAAGAAAGATACCCTTCATAATATCGTTTTTTATTTTTTTCTGGGTTTACTTTTCTTCCCTGTCATAAATATTTTAAAAAACATTCTCATGAATTTAGAGGTGGGATCTTCGACCTCACTCGACTGTAAAACCCTAAGTCCGTTCAATTAAAATGATGATTATAATAACAACAGCGAATAAACTATTACGGAACCCCCACACTAGTGGCACAGATTCCTTGGCGCGCCCTTCCTAAACGTGTTAAGTGTAGCCGGGGCGCATTCCTCCTCCTTCCTGAGGGTCCTAGCGTGGCCAGCCTCTTCCACCTGCGAGCCGCGGAGGCATTTTTTGTTGTCTACTAACCCCCTCTAGCGCCGGGCTCGCAGCAGCCGAGCGGCGGCAGCCAGGCGGGCCAGCGCCGGGCTCGGCGGAGCTGGGCGGCGCTGGCGGCTCGGGCCCTACCCTCCACGTCCGCCTCGGCGGCGAGGCGAGGGCGTCAGGACGAGGCGCCCCGAGACCCTCCTTGTTAGCACCGGTGTTGCCCCCTTCCCGAACTCCCCACGCGGGGGACGAGGGCCGAGCGGTCCCACCCGGCAGCCGGCGCCGTGGAGCGCTGGGAGGGAGCGGGAGCCGCGAGGGGGCGGCTTCCGCGGGGATAGCGGTCCGCTCGCAGGCAGTCGGCGCGGCTGTGGAGGCGGCCACGCACGGCTCAGCCCGGGGGCTTCTCCGAGTGCGCGGTCCGACGCCGTCACGCTGCTGGCGTCCCGGGCCCCCCGAAACCCCGGCGCCTGCGGCTGCGACCATGCTCTTGACCTCCGCTGTGAAGTCGCCGCCGCACGGTGACGACGAGACCTCAGTGAGACCCCGTGCCAGGCCCCCGCCCGCCTCCAGCCTGAGGTGACTCTCTGCAGCTCGCTGCCTGCCTTCGCTCTCCTAGGACTAGCTGCGGAGGCGGCCGCCAAGCCGAGGCTCTTGCCCTATCGGGCAAGTTTGGGCGACCCAGGCTGAGGAGCGGTCAGGCTGGTCCGCCACCGCCGCCGCCGCCAAGCTCAAGCCGGACGCGGAGCGCTCGGCCACAGCACTCGCCCCCACCGGCGGCGGAAATGTGAAGTCGGCGGTAGCCCTGCGGGTGCAGAGTAGCCCTAAAACGCTGGACGCTGCTGCCGCGAAATGGGAAGGAAAGTGCTTAGGAGACTAAGTGCGGCCTCAGACAGGCCAGGGAAAAGGCTGCCGAGGCCGAAGCGCGGCGCAGACGCGGCCGAGCTGGAGGGGTCCGCTCGGCGGGCCGCGGCCGTCGCCACCTAGGCGAGGGGCTTGAGGGCGCAGCTCGGTAGCTCGCTCGGACCGCTCGCGGCCCCGCGGAGCCTCCTTAGGCGCTCGGCTCTCGCCGCACTGGCCGGAGGAAAGTTCCTGCGGCCCCCGCCCGCTCAGAGCTGCAGCGCCCGCCCTGCTTTTGGCTCCGCAAGTGCCCGCTCTGAGTTCGGAGGGGCGCGCAGACCGGCAGAGCTGCCCGAGCCGCCGCCGCACCTGGCCGTCCCTCCCCCGTTGCCGCCGTGAGGCGCCCTCCCCCGCCCCTGCGCTCCCCTCCCCCAAACCACAGCCCGAGCTCGCTCCTGCGCGCGCGCTCTCCCAGGCCCAAGTGAATAGTCCTCGCGCGAGCGGGACACGGCGGTGGATGCAATTCCGCTCGCCTACAGCCGCCAGGAGCTCCCTGGCGCCGCCGGCAGCGTCCTCCTCCGGAGCAGCTGCGCCTGCACCTGGGCAGCCTGGACCTTCGTGCCCTGCCCCCGGGGCCTCGCGCGGGGGTCGCCCCGGGACACCCCCTGTGGGCCGGGTGGAGGAGGAAGAGGAGGAGGAAGAAGACGTGGACTCGGACCCGCCGCTGAACACCTGGCTGAGCTACTTCACTTTAAGGGGGAGGAGAAGAGAGCCGGGGAGAACCATGGGGGGCAGCGAAGTCCGGGAATTTCTTTTGCAATTTGGTTTCTTCTTGCCTCTGCTGACAGCTTGGCCAGGCGACTGCAGTCACGTCTCCAACAACCAAGGTAAAGGGGCCGGTGGAGAAGCAAGATGGGGCGGGAGGAGGCGGGTGCTCTGAGGACCGGTGCGTTGGTCGCCTCTTGGCAGGTAACTTCGTCTCGGGGTGGGCTTCTCCCGGCTTTCCACACGAGGGGGTCGAGGATGTCTCCTCACCAGAGCGCCTGTCCACAGCGCCCGGGGCCGGCGACCTCACGAGGAGCGGTCTGTTCTGCTTCCAAAATGTCTTGAAACGGATGCGTGAGCATCAGCAGCAGTTGGGTCCCACCACTGGCAGCCGCGGGACCGCTCCCCGCCGCGCGGTCTCCACGGGAGGTCAGGCTCTGTGGTGGAGGCTTTAATGGAGACTTCTGGCTCTTTGCGGTCGCTCACGGCGCGGTGCTGTGGAGGTTCTCCCGCACGCCTGCAAGAAAGCAGATCGTTCTCGCTGTAGCCCCTGGCCAAATAACCAGCCTTGAGCCTTCTATAAACCAAACCCTCGCCCAGCTGCAAGCCCTTTACCCCATCCCGACCGAATTTAGAAATTATTCCGGATTATTTCCAGCCCAGACGCCGGAAGGGGCCGGGGCGGGGGGAGGGGGGGTTGCGGGTATTAGGTGTGAATTAAGAAGTCGTGAATATTCTATGCCTAAAGTCAGGTAAAGTGGTAAAGTGAAGATGAATAGCCTATGAAAAGTGAAAGTGAGGTTTACCGAATGGAAAGCACTGAGAATTTTTGAACTTTTTTTTTTCCGCTTTCTAGCCAACAATCTTTATGAGACATACTCATTGGATTTCTGCTGTGAATATTTAAAGATCTATATAAAAGAAATTACCTCCATAGTCTCAATCCTCCTAGACTGGGAGAGGAACAGCCATAAAAGTTTTCCAGCGTGTACCTGGCTGGATGCTCTCTCTGGCGCTGTGATGACCGCCGGTGTCACCTGTTACGTCACACTTTTAAAACACCTCAAATACAAAACTTCAATTAGAGTTACCATTCAGCATACAAGGTCTCGAAATAATTTGCAGGTATATAAATAGAGGTCAGATGGCATGAAAATGTGCGCTTCCTTTGCGAGGGTGAGAAGGTTAAGAGTGAAGGAAATTAGAACAAAACAGCCTTCTTTTTTGTCATAAACATATACAACCAGTTTGTTAGAAATAGAATCATTTAGAATGAATATTCAGTTCTCATTTATGTAACTGATACTTTTGACATGCTTTTCTAATTCTTTGCCTTTTTTTTGACCTCCAGATTGCAATCACAAATGCATATGTCAGCTTGAAAACCCTACACAACCATCTTGCCTTTGAAAATGTATTCTATAAGTATCACCTATAGTGCCACGCTCTCCTATGGAGGTGTATACCTTCACACACATCCCTTATTTGGTTTCAAGGACTATTGGCATTAAATATCAAAGGGGTAGTTAATTTACCTCTGAAAATTGAACATTGTTTAAAATAACGTGTAATTACTTGACCTTTTTATTGAAAAGAAAAACGATTTTTAGTAATTGGAAAATCAGACATTTATGTTATACTAAGTGTGTCTAGGGCTTCTAAAGATGTGTACACTTAAAGTCAAGTTTGTTAGGAATATTTTAACAGTTATATCCTTTCAATCATGTCCCTAAATCAACATTTATATTTTCAAAGTTCCAGTAACCATCCTAGGCCCTGAGGATACTACCAAAAATAAAACACATGTTAGACTCTTCAAATGAGTAAAGAGCCATTCTACCAAAGTGTCTCAAGTATTAAAGTATGACCTTTCAGATATTCATATTAAGTTTAAGGGATAGGGAAGTTGTTTGTCAACTCTTGCAGTAATTTTTATTTATCTATTTTAATAGCTTTCTCATACTTTTACAAGACGTTTTACCTAAAAGATTTACCAATTATATCTAATTTATGTGTGTTTTGTAAATTAGCTTAACTTAGTGAATATTACTCAACTTACCTAACAAATAAGATCATTAAAGATGGTCTCCAAAAACTCTTAATTTGCATTTGTACTAATAGTCTAAAAACGCAAGCTATGTGTTACACTTGAATAATATTATACCTAAAGGGTAAGTTGGGTAAAATTTAGAGTTTTTCAGCATAATATTATGGAGAAAACATGCTCAGATTTTTTTCATCAGATACAAATAATTGCTTTTAAAATGCTTTTTACTGCTTAAAGTTACAGTGGTTCGAAATTATGCCTTATAATATCTTGAGATAATTTTTGAATGCTGAAATAATCATGCTAATAGTTGATAAATGTGGAACTTCAAAATGTTTTATGAACAAAAGGATATTTTCTTATTTGTAGTTTCAAAAATAGATGACGTGAATCAACATATCTTGCCAATTTGTAAACACTGAAAATATGAGGTATTGTAGAATTACTGAAGTACATGTACAATATAGAAATATTAATGCAAAATACAAATCTTATCTTTGTACATAATAAGCATTGATAATAGGCTTAATATTTAATTTTAAGCATATGTATTCATTTTTCTAGTAACTTTTTGTCCTAAGAGCTAATGGAATTCTTGTTTTATTTTTAAAATTTGTTGCAGAGGGTAAATTTTCATTTCAATATAATTTGTCTTCTCATTAAGAGTAATCACAAAGTAAACTTTAATGTGATTTATTTTTACCAAATTATATAAAATATTTCATGGTTGAATGAAGGCATCATTCCCTTCCTCATTCCTCGTTTTGCATACATAGATAGAATAAAAGGATCAAAAAAATGAACCATTTCATTTTTTACAATGTGCTAAGAGTAACTTGAAAATAGGAAGCATCTCCTCTTGTTTCTCAACTGGCTGTGAATCTCTGCGCCATAAAGACAAAATAAATCAGTTTGACTCTCTTCCTATTACTGAAACCTCCTTGAATTGATCAAAAAGTAAAGCTGCTTCCTAGATCACTTCATCTGATTAAGTAAATGAAAACATGATTTGTACTCAAATTTCCCTTATTCCATTAATTTTCCCTCTGTTTAAAACCACAGTATTTATTTCGTGTTGGCAACTTTAAAAGTAACAGTTTTTACTCTCTCAAGAATTGAAAACTTTTATTTTTGTGCTAAAAGGATAGTTAGGAGAATATAAAATACAATCTTGTTTCTTATGTCAGTAACCATGTATATCAATCTCAGTGCTTGGTAGCCACCAGGGACCCGTTAATTCACAGATTACTCTGCTTTAGTCTAAAAAGAGTTGATGCATCTCTCAGGGTGTGACTCATGTTTCCAAAAATAATCAATACTCGAATAATTCATTAAATCAAAATATGGTTTGAATATGAGAGTCTGGTGAGTTCATTTTACTACCAAGATTGTGTGAATTGATCTTTCTCCTCCACTCAGGGATTTCAGTGAAAAATGAAATATACAAGGAAAACAATAGTTGGAGCCATTAGTTTCATTAAATTTATTAATTTGAATGAAATAAGTCTAAAATCCACTAAGTCGTATGTAAATACAGGTGAACATAGCTGATCTGAAAAATACCTGCTTATTTAAATTCATAGCCCTAAATTAGTTGAACTGACATAAGTATTGTTCACAAACTGTAAGACCGAATGTTGTTCTTATATTTACAGAAAGGGGGGAATTGAAATATTTTAAGAAAGTTGAAGAGTGAACTTTACTGAAAATATTGAAAATTGGGTTCGATAAGGAAAACTGAGTGATTTATAAAGAATATTTCTAAAAGGCCTTTCCTTATATAAAATTTGATGGATAAACTATGATTGTAAAAGTGCAAGAGTTCTTGAAATCACATGCTTTTCTTGTTTTCCATAAGTATGAAAACAACCTAGAATGTATTTTTTATACATTAACAAACTGAAGTGAGCCATTGTGGAATTAGCCATTATGATTAGTATTTAAAATAGAATATAGAATGTCATTGATATGCACTAGTCATCTCAATCTTTTTGTTCTGAATTTGGGATAAGACTATATCTAAAATTTTTTTTTACACAAAAATTACACAACATTCTTTAAGGGTCTTGTCTTCAGACTAGAAATAACATGAATAAAGCAATTTTAATATAGATTTTCTCAAGGGGCAAATATATATATATATGTTTTTAAATTAATGATTAAATAACGTCTTTTTACATTTTCAAAATACTTTCAAACTTTTCTATTTAGAATTTGTATTATTCTTATGTTACAAAATTAAACATTAATAAAAATCCAAGAGTTGAAAATTTCTTCTTCAGTAATCATTGCTAGTATAAACAAGTGGCAAAAGGCATCAGTGATTTATTGTATTTTCTTCTACTAATTATTTTCCCCCGTGACAGACACCATATCTCAATCACTCTCTCTTCTTTCACACACAGGAGTACTTCTGACTATATATTTCTTTTGTCCTAAATGGTGAGAGAATAGATGTTATCTCACACTGTCCATCAGTCAACCAAATCCCTAAAGTTATAGAAGTTTCTTGTGTTCTTGACTCACCATTTCTTGGGACTATAAATATAGTGGAGATCAGTACATGTAGTTAAGTAATAAACATGGATTAACTTTGTTCAGTGTACTTTGTTAATCATGTAATCAAACTAAACTTATACAGAAGGATTAAATTGTTTATACATACACAGTGTTAACTTTTAAATAAAAATTGTATATATATGTGTGTATATATATATACATTTAAATTGTGAAACATAAATTGATATACTGTGTCTGTAGTGTTGTGATCAACTTGCAGTTTCTTTAGGACTGGCATTAGTTCTTTAAAAAACAGATATTATATTACCTCTACTTTTGCCTTATTTTTATTGAGTATTCTGTTTTTGAATGTAATATTTATATGATGAAGAGAAAAAAGAGTAAGTAAGCCAGACTTCATAAATGCCCTCATGGAATTTATTTTCTAGTAAGGGAGACTGACAAAAAATATGGAAGTAAATGAAACTATATACTATGGAGGAAACAATAAAGGCCCTGAGCAAATAACAGGAGGGACCCGCTATTTTATATGTGATGGTTAGAGAGGCCTATCTGGGAAGTGACACGTAAATGACATTCTCAAGGATGAGAAACAGCTGGATGCACAGAACAGGGTGAAGTGCATTCTGGGTAAAGGCAGCTACCTGCTCAGTGACCTTGAGGGAGGTGAGCTTGTCCCCTTTGAAGAATAAGTCCAGTTTGGAACCGGAGCTCACTGAGCAAGGAGGAGAGTAGCCTAGAGTGAGGTTTGAAAGAGAGTGAGAAACCAGATCCACAGAGAAGAAAACAAGCCATGGAAAGGAATTAGGTTTTTTTTTTTTTTTTTTTTAATTTTTTATAGTTGGAGGCTAATTACTTCACAACATTCAGTGGTTTTTGTCATTACATTGATATGAATCAGCCATAGATTTACACTATTCCCCATCCCGATCCCCCCTCCCACCTCCCTCTCCACCCGATTCCTCTGGGTCTTCCCAGTGCACCAGGCCCGAGCACTTGTCTCATGCATCCCACCTGGGCTGGTGATCTGTTTCACCATAGATAGTATACATGCTTTTCTTTTGAAACATCCCACCCTCACCTTCTCCCACAGAGTTCAAAAGTCTGTTCTGTATTTCTGTGTCTCTTTTTCTGTTTTGCATATAGGGTTATCGTTACCATCTTTCTAAATTCCATATATATGTGTTAGTATGCTGTAATGTTCTTTATCTTTCTGGCTTACTTCACTCTGTATAAGGGGTCCAGTTCATCCATCTCATTAGACTGGTTCAATGAATTCCTTTTACAGCCTGAGTAAATTCCATGGTGTATATGTACCACAGCTTCCTTATCCATTCATCTGCTGATGGCTCTAGGTTGCTTCCATGTCCTGGCTATTATAAACAGTGCTGAGATGAACATGGGGTGCACGTGTCTCTTTCAGATCTGGTTTCCTCAGTGTGTATGCCAGAAGTGGTATTGCTGGGTCATATGGCAGTTCTATTTCCAGTTTTTAAGGAATCTCCACACTGTTTTCCATAGTGCTGTACTAGTTTGCATTCCCACCAACAGTGTAAGAGGGTTCCCTTTTCTCCACAGCCTCTCCAGCATTTATTGCTTGTAGACTTTTGGATAGCAGCCATCCTGACTGGTGTGTAATGGTACCTCATTGTGGTTTTGATTTGCATTTCTCTAATAATGAGTGATGTTGAGCATCTTTTCATGTGTTTGTTAGCCATCTGTATGTCTTCTTTGGAGAAATGTCTGTTTAGTTCTTTGGCCCACTTTTTGATTGGGTCATTTATTTTTCTGGAATTGAGGAATTAGGTTTTAATATTTTCCTCGGTAAAATGGGAAGCTAATGAGATCTCAGCCATTTTTCATTTTTATAGTATTATGGCTAGGAAGAGATGATTGGAACATGAAGAGAATAGTGTTAGGAGTCTATTGCAGTTTTTAGGGACATCAGGAAGGGTATGGTGGCCTGGCTAGCATGGTGAGACTGAGATGGGGATAAGAAGATGGATTTGAGATACCATTTGGAAGTAGGATTATGGCATCATCTTATAATTACAGGAAAATAAATGTAGATATTCAGTATTTTGTCACTTTTTCCAAGGGATCTGAAAACATTTTTCATTCCTCCCCATAAAAATGATCTTGCTTGTAATGGTTGATTATTGACAGCAGATAGGAAGGATGGGGTGAGAGGTCCATTCTCTACTTTATTCTGCTCAAACTATGATTTAAAGCATAATATTAATAGTATAGTTTTATTATTTCAAACCATTGTGCATAGCACTGTGCACTCATTGGATCAACAGATGAAATTTGTTAACGCGTTTTGACATGATAACTTTACATATGTAGTTGCTTTTTGTCAGAGTGGGTAATGGTACAGGTGGGTGGAGATATCTTAGCAAAGCAGTATGGTGATCCAGCAGAATCTATTAAAATACAGAGCAGTATTGCAAAGTTTGGCTTATGCACCAGTTTTATTCATCTTTGTTATGATCAGACTACTGTTACTGAAAAGAAAAATAGAAGTGATACTAGATATAAAATAGGCATGTTTTCACATATTTTCTATTAGTCTTCTTTTCTGCATTTTGTTAAAATGAAGAGAAACAAATACTTATTCAGGAAGCTTGTAAAAACCCAGGAAAATTAGATCTTAAGATGAGGGAAGAAAGTATTAGGCTCTTCACTCAACAACAGTAAATTGCATGTAGCTTAAAAAGTTTCCCTGACCAGTTATTGTTCATCCCTGTGAGTTGCCTACTACTACTACTGATATATGACAGCAATTGTCAAATATATAAAAGCATAAAAATCTTAATTTAATAGTCCTAAATGCCTTGTATTTATTTGGAAAATCAATACTCTGGAGATGTTTCATGTAAACATTTGTAAATATTCTTAAAGGTACATATTCAAACATAGTAAATCTTATACTTTAGTGTTTAGAATGTTGTGGAGAATATTATTTTATAGTGATTTCCTTTCAGTAAACATTATGAATTCTTATGATATATACAGTTTTGATTTTCAATGATAAATATTCTAGAACTGAGTGATAATGTTTGTACTTTAAAAAGGTATGTAAATCCATGGCTGATTCATGTCAATGTATGGCAAAAACCACTACAATATTGTAAAGTAATTGGCCTCCAACTAATAAAAATAAATGGAAAAAAAAAAGGTGTTTATCAGAGCCTACTATTTGGGCTTCCCAGGTGGCACTAGTGGTGAAGAACGCCCCTGCTAATGCAGGAGACTTAACAGACAGGTCTTGGATCCATGGATCAGGAAGATCCCCTGGAGGAGGAAATGGCAACCCACTCCAGTATTCTTGCCTGGAGAATCCCATGGACACAGGAGCCTGACGGGCTACAGTCCATGGGGTGGCAGAGTCAGACGTGACTATAGAGACTTGGCATACACATACACACTGATAGGTAGGGTACTTACTATATGTAAGAATTCAAGGAGTTTTCCTTTAAGAATATATTAATATAGTTCAGTGAAGAGTTTCCAGTCTCTTTCCAAGCCTAGTAGGAAAATTTTCTGTTTTCTTAAAATTAGATCCAAAATTAGTTTTTTTTTTATAATTAGAAAAACTTTTAAAGTACATTTGTCATATGACAACGTGTAAGAGTACTGATGCTCAGCTCTAATATTTATGTATTGATTATTTGCAAGTAATATCTTATTTCATTAAAGTTTATCTCAAAGTTAAGAAAATAAGTCACTCAACATCCACATCTTAAAGTATCTTCCTGTGTCAGGCATTATGCTAGGTTCTAAGATAGAATTCTACAACAGATTCTAAGCTAGATTCTACAACAGTGATTATCATATAGTCTCTGTTCTTTAGAAAATCAGCCTTCTCTTTTGATGTGATATATCCTTGAGTAATTGATAATTAATCCTTAATTACTTGATGATTTTTATAAGATGAATTTTACAGTAAATGATATCATGAGGGAAAGAAGGAAGGGTGTGAAGTAATACTACTAACACTTCTATGTGTTTTTGTTTGTAAAATTGCTTCATAGGGATCTTCTAATATTAGTTTATGGGTGGGCATATATCTTATTTAATTGCATGAAAATTAAACATAAATATGCATTGAATAAACACAACCATGCATAGACAGTATAAATATTTCAAATCTCTAGTGACTTTCCATGAACTGACAGATTGAGGCAGGTTTTGTTTAAATGATATTAGGCTAGCTTTTTCTGGTGTGTTTATTTAAGGTAGATTTATCATTAAAAACTGTGATTCATGGTGAAGAAGCTAGTTTTTCCAGTTTCAGATAGCAGCAAACATACATCTTAATTGAGTTTTGGAGCAAGAACTGGGATGAGAGCATGTATTTTCAGCCCATGTCCTGAAAAATACACTCAGCTACTTTCCCAGGATACTGCTGTGTCCTCTAGCTATTGGCCTGTCTGATGATCTGAACTGGCTGGATATAAACGAAAAATCACCATTCTTCCTCCTATTACATTTTATAACTTCAGTTGTACTGTTATACTTACTTTCTGATCATAGAAGTTATAACATCTCTTTAGAAACTGAATGTTCAAGAGTTAGAATTAGTTATGTATTATTTTATTCTTGTAATATTTGGTATCTGGATATATGGCTATTTATATACATAGCTTATTTACTAATGTTAACTTACTAATAACATGACAGAATGATTATGTATTATTTTAGGTTGATTGCTGTAATACTCATATTTGTGGTATATGAGCATTGCAAAGAGAAACACTTTTTATTAAAATTTATTTTTAATTGGAGGATAATTGCTTTACAATGTTGTATTGGTTTCTGCCATACAACATAAATCAATCATAAGTATATATATCTCCCCTCCCTCTTTAACTTCTCTTCATCCCTCATTCCACCCCTCTAGTTGTCACAGAGCACGAGGTTGAGCTCCCTGGGGAAACACATTCTTGAAATAGTATGTAGAGTATAATATCTAGAATAAGTAAAAGCACTTACATATAATTAAAAAAAATCAATATAGGAAAATTTTCCTACTTATGATGATTATAATTAGATGTATTTTAAGCAAGTTAGTAAAGCAGGAAATATTTTACATTTAGGAAATAAAAATATTATATTAATGTGTATTCCAAATAAGAATTATCTAGAATTAATTGAAATGATTGCCTCCAAATATGAGTTGAAGTATATCTCAGTATCACCTTAATTTTTACTTTAAAAAGCACAAATGTGTTCCATATGTTGCTGACACATTAATATTGTAAAAATAATTAAAATTGAATGTTTAATTAGAAAAACTATGTAGTGGCCAATAAATGTTATGATAAAAATAGAAATCTCCAGCAACTGAAGTTTATTATATAGTACAGTGCTAAGTAGCTTTAAACATTCAAAATGAAAGAAAAATAGGGATAGAAAAAAACTGAATTATGGTACTATTTTTAAAATGAACCTAATTGGTTAAGGAGTTTCTCTTGTTACATATATCTGACTCTACCCTGGGTTAGACCCTTCAACTCTGCAAGTGCAGAAGAGTCCTGATGTTAGACAATGTTAGCTAAAACTCTTTTAAAAAAATCCTGAAAATTTCCTTTCACTCTCCTTCTAGATTTAAAATATACTTAGACAACATTTAAATTGTGAATGCAAGTGAAAATAATTAGTAGTTGTCATTATGTGTGACAGGAAAGAACTCAGCAAACTAATAGATAGCATTGTACAAAATCATAAGACTTTAGTCAATTTCTAAAAGTGAATAAAATCTGTGCATTAGTCCACTTGTTAAAAGTTATAACGCCTGGACAACAACAATAACAAAACCCCAAGACTGTAATAGCCAGAACAGTTTTATAACAGTACAACATTTAATGAGGAAAGTGCACTGTTACCTTGGCTGTTTTATATTCCTTATTTAATGAGGGAGCATTCAGAAAGAGATCCTAATTTTTATCTGAAAAAGAACAATTTCAGGAGTGTATATTGTTGGTATAGCATATTACTTAGCATGGTTTAAAAATAAATGAAAATAACATGTTCCAACTTTATTGTTATTTTTATGATATACATAAGAGGAAAAATTGTACCTGTATTATAATAACTTACTGTCTTAAAATGCTATAGTAAAATAACTTTATTTTATAGAGAACTATAGTTCATCCTGGTTATTAAAATAACAGGTAGTTTGTTTACTTAAAATTACATGTGTAAGAACCTTTATAATACTCGCTAGTTTATGACCAGAAATCCATGTATATGCATATGCACTATTTTTTAGGCTTTTCAAGAGCTTTATACCCTAGTAAAGAAGAATTAAAATGTAAGAATTTATTTTAAAGTTTAGTATTCTAGAGTTTTAAATACTTGCTAAAGCTAAGTGAAAAATATCCCCTAAAGTTATGAAGCTTTAAAATCAGATGAAATTGTTAGGCTGTTTTTTTTATAAAGTTCTGAAATGCTTTTCCCTTGTAATATAGATGTAGTTATCTTTGGGTTTTTGTTTGTTCATTCTTATTTTTATTACTTATGTACACAAACTTCGGTTCTTAATGTGTACGATTTATTTGTATATATTTTCCTATAATTCTCAATTTAGTTCAGATTAAATATATATTCACCCAACTTTTAAATGAAATATATTGAGCCTACTATGTTTTTTCACTGTGCTGGGGACAGGAAACATAAAGATGGGTCACTTTGCCTTGAACTTCTGCGAGCAAAAGATTTAATTAATGAGGCCATTTATATGTTAGTGAATATTTGACAAAGTAATATGGATTTAGTTGTTCCATAGACAAGTTCACATCTATGAACTATTGTTTACAGAGATGAAAATATGAAAGTATCAGCCGCAGGAGACATGGGTTCAATCCCTGGGTCGAGAAGATCCCCTGGAGGAGGGCGTGAAAACCCTCTCCAGTGTTCTTGCCTGGAGAATCCCGTGGACAGGAGCTTGGTGGGCTATGGTCCATAGGTTTGCAAAGAGCCGGACACGACTGAAGTAGTTTAGTATGCATGTGTGCATACTGACCATGACAATGTATTGGCCCTGGCTTTGTGTGACTACTAGAAATGAAATAAGATCTGTCCCCTTACATTGAGGGCAAACTTGTAAAGTTGACAGTAAAATACTAGGTTGATGAAAAAGTAATTGCAGTTTTGGACCATGAATTTTAAATCATTATAACCAGGTTCAACCACATCTTATTAATCAAAATAGGAACCAGTACAGTCAACACATTTTTGCCAATGAGAAATAAGTTTATTCTTGTAGTGTAAAAATCTGTTCTTCAGGATTCCAAGAACTCTTGGAAAGTATTTTCTGACTCCTGCTAGTTGTGGAAGTGTTTTCTCTGCAAAAAATTATTGAGATATTTGAAGTGGTAGTCAGTTGGCACAAGGTCAGGTGAATATGATGGATGAGGCAAACTTAGTAGCCCAGTTTGCTGAATTTTTGAAGTGTTGATTGTGCAGCATGCTATCAGGCATTGTTCTGGAGAAGAATTGGGCCCACTCTGTTGACCCAGTGCCAGTTACAGGCATTACAGTTTTTGGTGCATCTCATCAATTTGCTGAGCATACTTCTCAGATGTAATGGTTTTACTGGGATTCAGAAAGCTCTAGTGGATCAATCAGCAGCAGACTGCCAGACAGTGACCATGACCTTTTTTTGGTACAAGTTTGTCTTTGGGAAGTGCTTTGGAGCTTTTCTTGGTTCAACCTCTGAGCTGGTCATTGCCGGTTGTTGTCTAAATCCACTTTTCGATGCAAGTCACAGTCTGATAGAGAAATGGTTCAATGTTGTTGCATAGAATAAGAGAAGACAACACTTCAAAGTGATCATTTTTTTTGATTTGTGATCAGCTCACAAGGCACACCATTTATCAAGCTTTTTCACCTTTTCAATTTGCTTCCATTGGCAAAGGACCATAGAATGTTCAATGCTGAGTTCTTCAGCAACTTCTTCTGTAGTCGTAAGAAGATCAGCTTTGATGATGCACTCAGTTGATCATTGTCAACTTCCAATGGCCGGCCACTGCACTCCTCTTCTTCAAGGCCCCTGTCTCCTTTGCAAAACTTCTTGAACCACCACTGCACTGTACATTTGTTAGGCGTTCCTGGACCAAATATGTTGTTGATGTTGCGAATTCTTACTGCTGCTTTATGATCCATTTGAACTGGAAAGGAAAATCACTTGAATTTGCTTTTTATCTAACATCATTTCCCTAGTGTGAAATATAAAATTAAAAATATATATATAAATATAAAATATGCAGCAAGAAATGTCACTAACAAAACAATCAAGCAAGAAATGTGCATTAAAATGATATATAACATAACTACATTTACTTAAGAATGTATTGCAGTATCAAACAGTTTCAACAGTGCAGAACTGCATCAACCTAACACTAGCAATTTAGCAAAGATAAAGGGAAATAATTTTAAAAATTATAACAAAAAATATTGAGTTTCATATGGGAAATGAAAATGAGTATCACATTTATTCATTCATTTTATTATGGTTCATTATTGTAAATATATATAAGTGATAAGAGAGTCTGATGGGACTGTAAATTTGTACAGCCGTTATGGAAAACAGTATGGAGGTAACTTAAAAACTAAAAATAGAACTACCATATGACCCAACAGTCACACCCCTGGGCATATGCCGAGAGAAAACCATAATTCAGAAAGACATGTGTGTTCCAAAGTGAATTGCATCACCATTAAAATAGCCAGGAGGTGGAGACAACCTAAGTGTCCATCAACAAAGAAATGAATAAAGAAGATGTGGTTGTTATTGTTGAATATTGAATATTACTCAGTTATGCTCAGTATTACTCAGCCATAAAAAGGAATGAAATTGGATCATTTGTACAGATATGAATGGACCTAGAGACTACCATCAGAAATCAGAAAGAGAAGAACAAATATTGTTTATTAACGCATATATGAATCTAGAAAAATAAAGATGATCTTATTTGCAAACAGTGAAAGACACAGGTGTAGAAGACAGATGTAAGGACACCAATGAGGGAAAGGCTGGGCAGGTGGGATGAATTGGGAGATTGGGTTTGACATATATACACTACCGATTGTGTTGTTGTTTAGTTGCTAAGTCGTGTCTGACTTCTCTGTGACTCCATGGACTGTAGTCTGCCAGACTCCTTTGTCAATGGGATTTCCCAGCAAGAATACGGGAGTGGGTTGCCATTTCCTTCTCCAGGGGATCTTCCCGACCCAGGGAAAGAACCCATGTCTCCTGTATTGTCAGGAGGGTTTTTAACCACTGAGCCTCCAGGGAAGCCATGCACTATGGATAGTATGTATAAAATAGATAACTAAGGAGGACCTCTGTATAGCTCAGGGAACTCGACTGAGTGCTCTGTGGTGACCTAAATGGGCAGGGAAGCCAAAAAATGGAGATACATGTATATGTATAGCAGATTCACTGCCCTGTACAGTAGAAACAAACAAAATATTGTGAAGCAACTATACTTTAATAAAAATTAATGTAAAATGTATATAAGTAATAAGAATTAAAATGAATGACTCCTCTGGAAACTTCAGTTTCTAAGCTACTTTGAGTTAGTTTTTTTCACTTGAGGATTTTTTTTTCTTCCCAATTATTTTTGTTAGTTAGAGGCTAATTACTTTACAATATTGTAGTGGTTTTTGCCATACATTGACATGAATCAGCCATGGATTTACATGTGTTCCCCATCCTGAACCCCCCTCCCACCTCCCTCCCCATCCCATCCCTCTGGGTAATCCCAGTGCACTTGAAGATTAAAACTTATTCTTGTGTGTAGATAAAAATAATCTGAGGGATTGATGTCTTAGACTGGATGTAGAGTTTTTAAGTAAGTGGCCCCACTTGATTTTTTCATTAAAAGTTTTATCATATTCTTTAAGAACTAGCATATTTAATGATGGTGGCTGCTTTTAAAGATAAGCAGCACACAAACTGTAACAACACAAAATCTTGTGGTTTTGTGGATTATATATGGTTTTCTCTGCTGATTATTTTATCTTCAGATAATGGTAAAATAGTAAACCCTGTATGATTTATGTTACATGCAATTTAAAGATGAAAAATATTTCTTTAGTTTCCTGTCATCTGAAGTTCTTGTTTTATTGTGATTTTCTCATCCCTACCTCCATTAAATGTTGGCTTTTAGAGGTGTTTCACAACTTGGGAATTGCTAGTACTCTTTAATGTTTATCTTGAGAAATTAAATTACTGTTTGATTGATCTGTATTTTATATTTGATAAATGTGCCTGTAGAGGAATATTGGGATAGAAATTTCTGCCAGAACTGGGTATTTTTAAACAGAGAAAAATCAATAGCAGATTATCCATGATTAGCTGTTGACATTTAAATTTGTACATTTAGAATGTCAAAAAGCACTGAAAGCTATCAATTTAGTTTCTAAATTATAATAATATTATTTTCAAATCCAAAATTTTATGATTCTCATCCTTCCTTCAACCTAGAGATGTATTTAAAGTAAGTTGAAATAATTGAAGATCTTTTAAAAAAACTTAACTTTTAATAATTGATTAATTGAAAAACTACAGATCTGTGAAAAGCTTAATGAATTATTCATATCTTTGTGTGCATCTAGGTTTGTTGTTGTTGCTGTGATTATTATTATACTACTTTCAGTTCAGTCGCTCAGTCGTGTCTGACTCTTTGCGACCCCATGAATCGCAGCACGCCAGGCCTCCCTGTCCATCACCAACTCCCGGAGTTTACTCAAACTCATGTCCATTGAGTTGGTGATACCAGCCAGCCATCTAATCCTCTGTCGTCCCCTTCTCCTCCTGCCCCCAATCCCTCCCAGCATTATGGTCTTTTCCAATGAGTCAACAGTTCGCGTGAGGTGGCCAAAGTATTGGAGTGTCAGCTTCAGCATCAGCCCTTCCAATGAACACCCAGGACTGATCTCCTTTAGGATGGACTGGTTGGATCTCCCTGCAGTCCAAGGGACTCTCAAGAGTCTTCTCCAACACCACAGTTCAAAAGCATCAATTCTTCAGTGCTCAGCTTTCTTTATAGTCCAACTCTCACATCCATACATGACCACCTTAGTGAAGGCATTATTTCTAACTCATGAAAATAAGTGTCTTTATAAAGGTATATTATGATTGGATTAATGTATCCCCTGCTTTAATCATTATACAATACCTGGCATATGGTGTTGTAATGCTATATCATAAAAATTATTTTAATCTGTGCCAGAGTATATCATAAGTCTTTAAAGTATTTTCTTCCACAGAAGGTGATTTGCCTAAGCTGTGATAATCTGAGTTGTTTTCAGGCTGTACTATGGTGATGATATTTTTTGAGGTTTGATATCTTAATTGTAAAAGATTATGATTTCAAATATGCACTACCACACATAAGCCACATTTATTATGATATAGCTGCTATTCTCTAAATGCACACCTGCTTGCTTGGAAGTTCTGCTTCTAATGTGCACCAGAATAGGGGAAGCTTAAATAGTACCTCTAAAACTGAGGAAAAAGTCACATATTTTCTTTCTAATATACTTATCTCTGATATACTTATTGTCCAGGTCTAAGATTATCCTGTTTATTCAGTTGCTCTCAACTACTGAGATAAAAATTTGGACTTAATTTTCTTCCAATGCAAAATTATGGAATATTTCATGCAAATGGACTATTTTTAATTTACCTCATTTAGTTAGTCTTAAATAGGTATGATAATTTTATTTTATGTGTAAGTTCTTGATATACTGTTTATGTGTGTCATGTTGATTCCAAGTATTTTTCCCAAGTTACCTTTTTTTGTTGCTCAGTTGTGTCTGACTCTTTGCGGCCCCATGGCCTGCAGTACTCACTTCCCTGTCCTTCACAATCTCCCAGAGCTTGCTCAAACTCATGTCCATCGAGTCAGTGATGCCATCCAACCATCTTATCGTCTGTAGTCCCCTTCTCCTACCTTCAACGTTTCCCAGAATCAGGGGCTTTTCTAATGAATCAGTTCTTCACATCAGGTGGCCAAAGTATTGGAGCTTTAGCTTCAGCATCAGCCCTTCCAATGATATTCAGAATTGATTTCCTTTAGGGTTGACTGGTTTGATCTCCTTGCCGTCGAAGGGACTCTGAGGAGTCTTGTCCACCACCACAGTTCAAAAGTGTCAATTCTTCAGCACTCAGCCTTCTTTATGGTCCAGCTCTCACATCCATACATGACTACTGGGAAGCCCATAGCTTTGACTAGATGGGCGTTTGTCGGCAAACTAATGTCTCTGCTTTTTAATATGCTGTCTAGGTTGGTCACAGCTTTTCTTCCAAGGAGCAAGTGTCTTTTAATTTCATGGCTGCAGTCACCATCTGCAGTGATTTTTTTATTACTTCTTGGATATCAAGACTGGCTTCAGCTTCCAGATTTTTCCACTTAATCGTTTTTCCCCTCTAGTATTTGCTTCTGATAACATTCAGACATTGAAAAATAGGCAATTGGGAAGCAAATACCCATTTACCAATCATTTTAATAGTGCTTTACATACCAGTGATAACTCCCTGCCAAGATGTCAGGTATAAAATTACAGCTATGGAACTTATGTTGAAGTTCCTTCCAGTTTAAATCCTTACCTTCCAATTTAAATCTAAATCCTCCAAAATCCACTTATTCACAGGAACAAGAGTGGCTGATGCCTGCCTAGTTATAGGTAGGTAGAAGAGGGAGAGGGAAAGATAGGCTCAAGGTATAGGGATATTTACATCATTTTTTATGCAATGAGGATGTCAAGAAAGTGATTGCCTAAGACTCTATGGCAGGTGTGACTTTACCGTGGATCCACACACATACAGAATCTTCTGATCTTGTCTAACTTTGAAAAACTCCTTGAGTCGAAAGCTCAAAAATAGTTGAAAGGGGGTTGAGAATTTTAGTAAGATTTTGGCTGAATATCTAGCTGAAATCAGGGAACTTTCCTTCTCCAGTTCTCATTTCTCAACACTTAATATTTTTGGAGGAGTTCATAATTTTATGGAATGATGTCTCTTACTCTTTTTCTTAGTTGATTTTTAGGTTTTTAATGGGTAAGGAATCTTTGCACATCTTATTTAACTATATTTTCTAGATGTGTTACTGCTTCAGGTTAATATATGATGCCTTAGGGTACTATGACAACAAACATTTCTTTTGAAGATGTAAAGTGTTATAGAAAGCAATTAAACAGAATGTTGAAAAAATATTCACAGACTTAGACCTATTAATTCTACTTTTATGAGTTTAAATTCTAGGGGAATGCATGGATAAAGACAGGCCAGAATTTATATAGGGATTTTCATCTTGGCCTTATTTATAAAACTGAAGAATTGGCATCAAAGTCAATGCCCCCCCAGTAGGAACATCTTCATAGAGACATAACTTCTTTATTTGCCTGAAGGAATGTGAATCAACAAGAGTCCCAAATCTCTCTATGTGAAATGGTGGAAATATTTGTTACTGAGAGAAAACATAAGATAGATGTTAGGAGAACGAGGAAAGAAGGCTTTGCAGTAGGAACAGTCTGATGGAGATTCCAGGATTAATTTAGAATACCCAAAAGGATGGTTTAAAAATGATGGTGTCTGTTCTATTTGAAATTGTCTGCTTGACTGAAATGTTAACCATTTCCTCCATCTTTACCTCCAACATTTTATCAGGTCTATTAATCTCCAGAAAAACAAGAATGGAAAATATTAATAAAAATTCTCTGAGTAAAGAAGACCAGTTGAGCCCCACAACAACAACAACAACAAAACCCTGAAAAGATCAGACTTTTCAGAGTTTAGCTATTTATCTATGTAGGTTTCTGCAGAATCTTTGCCTTGTCTTGTAGGCTGTTCAGAACTGCAGCTAGGTTGGGAATTCCCTTCTCATCTGGTCCTAAAATTTGTTTCTGATCCCATCAGTGGGAGCAACATTGATCTTCTAACATGATAGCATTCCCATGTAAAATTTGCATATGGTAAAGAATTAGAAAAGAAAAAGAAAAGAAGCAAAGCTACCAATGTGTCCACTGTGTACTCTGTTTCTCTTATCAGGAGCACAGATCAAATAGATGGATTTTAGAGATACAAAAGGGAAAGGGGTAAATTTAGCAATATGGAATCTTGTTTCATATGCTCTAAATGTACTAGCTTCATTTTCATTTTTATGAATGACTAAAATAGCTGTGTTTTGCTCATGGCAGTGAGTTCTGAAGTCAGGGATTTGGTCATGGTTTCCAGCCACGATGAAAATGGGAGATTGTTTCAGTAAAAGTGAAGGAGCAGGACTCTGTCTGCCTCCCTCTCCTTTTTCCTGGGTGGTACACACTGCCTCATTCCCCAGCACCTCCATAGCTCAATCATGCTGAGCTTTCCAATACATTAAGTGACAGCTTCCAATCCTAGACTCTCCTTGCAGCCTGATACCCGGCTAAGAGCTGAATTTACACCATCTTGATATTTAGCAACCAGAGGATTAATTCTGATCATATGCTGTTGCTGACAAATGAATCTCCAGTGGGGGTCTATTATGAATGGCAACATTTTCAGATTTGGGAAAACTGCTAAAAATAATGGTCACTCATACAAACTGGTTGAGGTCACTAGGGTCAGGCAGGAAATAGATCCCTACATCTTCTCATAAGCAAAGCTTCAGACTCAGTTTACTGGCTGTGTTTTAGAGATTGGAAGCTATCACTGCCCAATGCTATAATGATTATAAAAGAGGGCATACTGTGGGGCACAGCCCACTTTATTTTGGACTAAAAAGTGTTATCTGTTAATTAAGAATACTTTTGCTTTAAAGTTATAAAAAAAATCAGTGGAAGGGATGGGATAATCCATTTCATATTTGGCAAATTTATGATGGGGGAAAAATAAGTTCACATAATACAAAGAGGAAGAAATATAATGAAATGCAGTCATCATCTTTTACTTCAGGGAGTTTAGTTCCTGTCATAATCTGTGCTTTAAAGCACTGTATAATGCTCCTTTTCCAATAGAATCATACTAGAAGTAGCTGGATTAGGAGTTTGCTTTTCAGAATTGATCAAAAGAAAATAGGGGAGGTCATTTGCTTTCTCTGCTATTCTTGAGAAATATTGATATTTTCGAAACATTTTGATATTAAAAAATTAATGTGTATTTCTTCTTGAAACTAAGTATATGGCAGTCCATGGGGGTATGAGAGCCATCTTCTAGTCTCATGGGGAAATAGAGGTAGCGTCTGCCTCTTGTCCTCTTGTGCTTTTCAACATTCCGATTTGATGACGAAAATCTTTCTATTAAATGCTTACATATGACATGGGATATATTTGACATAAATATTGTATATTAAGCTTGAGTTGTATTTTATTAAAAGCTTAAAATAGCTTACTTAGCTATTACTGTGGTTCTTGCAGTCTTTTAGCAGTTAATTCCACTCTGGCCTAGTGCTTATTACCTGTCTATACAAACACACACACATATACATGAGGTCTGAAACACTATGCTATTTGCTCTGTAAACTTTTTTCCCACTATTGCGTAGTGATTCACATAATTCCAAGTATTCCATTTTAGTGCTATAATGAAGAAAACTATAAAGTATGTGTACATTTTACTTTTTTCTACTGTATTTAGGGTCATATTACATTAAGTATATCAAATATAACTTGCTTGAGGCTGTAGTTTTTAGGAAAATCAGCTCTCATTTAAGTTCAAAATAAATGGATAGCATCTTTGTTCTTAGGATATTTCTGTGAAAAACTCAAACGTGTTTTGCACTCAGCAGATTCTCTCATTAATACATGTATAAAAGTGTATTTTATCTCCAGTTGATGGAGGATTTGTATTATATCTCTAGTTGGTGGTGAATTTGACATAGTAAGAAAAATGAAGAAAAAGACTAAATGCTTTTCAACTGTGTATATTAATTTAATTCTACCACTTTATCTTTTTATTCTACCTCTCCACGGTAAGCAGCATAAATTACTGCACTATTTTACTTAGGGAATTTATATGGAAGTTGTTACTTGGCAAAGCTGATAGAACAAATTAGTAACCACAAAGGAAAAAGACAGCAGACCTTAAGCCTATTAGATCAGTGTACTTTCTAAATGGAAGGAGAATTTCAGGCAAGTCCTAGAATATTAAAATTTCAAAGATATTGAATTTAAATATTGTTCCTCTACATTAATGTCTTTAAAACATTTCAAAATACTTAAACTATATTATTTTAAAATATTGCTAATGTTTTTTAAAAGAATGGGAAACTTATTTGGAAAAAATATCTTAAAAAGAATTTCTTTCTCTGGATTATAAAGCTTTCTAAATTAGGATTTAATATAATAGTTATGGCACTGAGTGATAGTGCCAATTTTACTCTCATTTTCTTTATATATTATTTTAGTGGTTCTAAGGCCCATTATTGTGTGCTTTTGCTTGTATGTTTATTGTCTATTTATTTGTCCAGGTATGTTTAAACTGCTGGTTAGGCACTGTACAAGCAGTCTTGGTTAATGAGCAATAATGGCAACTTCAGCATTTAATGATAAGCTGTGCAATTTGAGTCTTTAGCCCAGCTCTCTTCCTTTTGTGCTGCTTGTGATTTAGCCTCATTTCAGATCAAACATAGCAACTATCATATCTTAGTGTCTATAAGAATTGCTGAGAATTTCTTTCATATTGACAAATTGTTGAGCCCCACTGCCAAAGAGTTGGATTTAGTGTATTGAAGATAGTGTTTAGGACTTGCCATTTTAGATAAGCACTCTACTAAATGTATATGCAGATGGCTTGAGAAGCTCTGACTTAGGGATCTCTATCTGTATTCATTCTAGTTCTTGGTTTGCAGCAAATAGGATTGAAAGCTAGCTAAAGTAAACAAAAGAAATTTATAAGAAACTGGAGATTTTATAAATAAAAATTGGATTTACAATATAAATATTAGATTTAAAGACATTGGATAAGATGATTCCACAGAATTGAAGAGACTTCTACAGAACCAACTTTAACAAAGAGTAGGAATCAGGGCAGCATCTGGGATCTAGACAGCAGGAATTAATCATCAGTCTCGTTGGGCTGAATTAATTTCAACATTTTCCCCCTATAATTGTATTACTCAGCTAAAAATATCAGTTCTGCAAGAATGAGTCTGAGTGACCTAGATTGAGTTATGAACCTCTGCAACATAGAAGGAGTAGGAGCTAGTGATTGACAACCTTACCATGACTGGACACTATGGGGGACAAGTAAGTTCTTAAAAATGCTGTCACTAAAGTTAGTGGAATGGATAATGGTTGTCCAAAACCTAACACATGTCTAATCACTGATAGTGCAATATAATCATCAAAATAACTTATAATTTCAGCCCTTCAACTAAGAGCTAAATTATAAAATGAATATGACTTTGCATGATTAGAGTCTATAGAGTCTCCCAGTTCAGCCCAGGGGAGTTAGGCATCATTTTACTACTACCCTCAATAGACTGTTACAGAGTTAGGAGATGTATTAGAATCATGAAGCTCATCTCTTGAAAGGATAGTGTATATTTGCTTTTACTCAAGTACAATTTGAAATACCCCTTGTTATGATAAATCTCCTATCCTGCAGTATAGAAGATAAGGAATATAGGTGGCTTGAACTAACCTTTCATTTACAGGAAATTTGACTTTTACCAAGTGGCTTAAGCCATGTCCAAAATTTCAGTGCATTCAAAATACTGTACAATATTCTGGTAATTACCATATATCTGGTTTGTAGGAAAACACTTGTGACACAAAGTACTGTGCCCGATACTGATCCAGCTTCCATAAACAATTATTGTGCTTTTAAAAATAAACCAATACCTAAACTATAGAAACAAAATTGATATGACTCTTCAGTTCAGTTCAGTTCAGTTGCTCAGTCGTGTCTGACTCTTTGCAACCCCATGGACTGAGGCACGCCAGGCCTCCCTGTCCATCACCAACTCTCGGAGTTGAGTCAAACTCATGTCCATTGAGTCGGTGATGCCATCCAAGCATCTCATCCTCTGTCATCCCCTTCTCCTCCTGCCCTCAATCTTTCCCAGCATCAAGGTCTTTTCAAATGAGTCAGCCCTTCGCATCAGGTGGCCAAAGTATTGGAGTTTCAGCTTCAACATCAGTCCTTCCAATGAATATTCAGGACTGATGTCCTTTAGGATGGACTGGTTGTATATCCTTGCTGTCCAAGGGACTCTTGAGAGTCTTCTCCAACACCACAGTTCAAAAGCATAAATTCTTCAGCACTCAGCTTTCTTTATAGTCCAACTCTAACATCCATACATGACCACTGGAAAAACCATAGCCTTGACTAGACAGACCTTTGTTGACAAAGTAATGTCTCTGCTTTTTAATATGCTGTCTAGGTTGGTCATAACTTTTCTCCCAAGGAGTAAGCATCTTTTAATTTCATGGCTGCAGTCACTATCTGCAGTGATTTTATATCCCCCCAAAATAAAGTCTGCCACTGTTTCCCCATCTATTTGCCATGAAGTGATGGTACCAGATGCCATGATCTTAGTTTTCTGAATGTTGAGCTTTAAGCCAACTTTTTCACACTCCTCTTTCACTTTCGTCAAGAGACTCTTTAGTTCTTCACTTTCTGTCACAAGGGCGGTGTCATCTGCATATCTGATGTTATTGATATTTCTCCCGGCAATCTTGATCCCGGCTTGAGCTTCATCCAGCCCAAAGTTTCTCATGATGAAGTCTGCATATAAGTTAAATCAGCAGAGTGACAATATACAGCCTTGATGTACTCCTTTTCCTATTTGGAACCAGTCTGTTGTTCCATGTCCAGTTCTAACTGTTGGTTCCTGAAGTTCCTGAAGATTTCTCAAGAGGCAGGTCAGGTGATCTGGTATTCCTGTCTCTTTCAGAATTTTTCAGTTTATTGTGATCCACCTATGTGATATGACTCTAAATAAACCTTATATTTTAAAAATATCATAGTAAAGGACATTTTAAGGGGCTTGGAATTTTAAGATTGCCCGTGTTTCATTGTAAAGCGATTACACTTCAATGGGTCAGGTTCTCAGAAATAGCTGTCCAAATGCAGCATAAATATTCTGAGTTTTTGAGCGATTACTCTTTTCTGGGCACCATTCTAAGTACTTCAGTGAATTCAGTTGTGTGATCTTCATAACAGCCCATAAAGTTAACATCATTTTCATCTCCATTTTATAGGTGAGGATATCAGGACACAGAATAGGTTAAGCACCTTGGCACAATGTTAAAGACTAAGAGTGTTATGGATTCAGTTGTGTTCCCTCTTCCCGCCCCCACAAATTCCTATGTTTAAGCCCTAGTCCCCAGTACCTGAGAATATGACCTTTTGAGAAATGAGGTTGTTGCCGATGTAATTGGTTGAGATTAAGTCCTACTGAAGTAGTGAAAGTGAAAGTGTTTTTCGCTCAGTTGTAGCTCACTCTTTGCAACCCCATGGACTATAGCCCAACAGGCTCATCTGTCCATGGAATTATTCAGGCAAGAATACAAGAGTGGGTAGCTGTTTCCTTCTCCAGGGGATCTTCCTGACCCAGGAATTGAACCAGGTTTTCTACATTGTAGCCAGGTTCTGTACTATCTGAGCCACCAGGGAATAGGGTGGGCCCCTAATCCAACATGATTGATGTCCTGGTTAAAAGGGGGAAATTTGGAGGAGAAGGCCAGGTGAGATGAATGCAAATATTGCAGTTATGCATCTACAAGCCAAGGAACCCCACAGATGACCAGCAAACTACCTTAAACTAGGACAGAATCATGAAACAGGTTCTCTCTCACAGTTCTTAGAAGGAACCAACCCCTGATGACTGCTTCCTCCCTATAGATTTCTAGCTCCTAAAACCCCTAAAAGAGTAAACCTCTATTGCTCTAAGCCACCCAGGTGTGGTACTTTGTTATGGCAATGCTAGGAAACTAACATACAGCGTTAGGATTTGGATTTAGACATTATAGCTCCAAACATTACATTCTTAAACAACACACTGTGTTGTTTTCCTACAGATAAGATAATTGAATAAATACATTATAGATCTAGAGTAGGAAAGCTAATCCAGACTAAGAGAGCTAGTAACACTTTTCCAGAGCTTCATATGCCTCTTTGTAAGGACACTGAGAAAAGTACTTACAGTATTATTTTCCTTCAAAACTGATAGAAACAAAATAGAAATTGAATATGACTAAATATGTTTGGAAAAAATCACGATCTGAGAATTTAACCACAAGTTATACATTAGTATAAATTAACTTTATTTGATTATCAAAAAAGTGTCACCTTTAATAAATCTCTAGAGAAAGATGGAAAACCTTAAGGAACATCTATGCAGCAACTATTTGATGACGATTACTATGTGTGTTTCAGTTCATATAGAGTATAATTTTTACAACCCAGACCTTGACTACTAGTGAATTCAACAGGAAAAAATGTAGAAAACTGATTCCGATTCCACACAGGGAAGCCCGGCATGCTGCAGTCTGTGGGGTCGCCAAGAGTCGAACACAGCTTGGCGACTGAACAACAGCATTACACAAAGACTGTAACGGAGAATCTGCATGGTCTTCTGCCCGTAATTAAAACACACAGCTGTGGGATTAAGGAAAAGTCATGCATAAAGTAGGCTTCTTCTATTCAAAAATAAATGTAGTGAAAAGCAAAAGGAGAAAGGAGAGTTAGAAGTAAGTTGTTGCTCAGTTGCTAAGTCGTGTCCAGCTCGTTGCAACCCTTTGAGCTGCAGTGCACCAGGCTTCTCTGTGCATCACTGTCTTCTTCTTCTTGTTCAGTTGCTTGGTCATGTCTGACTCTTTGGGATCCCATGGACTGAAGCAGGCCAGGCTTCCCTGTCCTTCACTACCTTCTGGAGCTTGCTCAGACTCATGTTCATTGAGTTGGTGATGCCATCCAACCATCTCTTCCTCTTCCTTCTCCTCCTGCCTTTGGTCTTTCCCAGCATCAGGGTCTTTTCCAATGAGTAAGTTTTTCGCATTATGTGGCCAAAGTGTTGGAGGTCCAGCTTCAGCATCAGTCCTTCTAGGATTGACTGGTCTGATCTCCTTGCTGTCCAAAGGGCTCTCAGGAGTCTTCTGCAGCATCACAACTTGAAAGCATCGGTTCTTCCGCACCCAGCCTTCTTTATAGTCCAGCTCTCACATCCATATGTCACTACTGGGGAAAAGACCACAGCTTTGACTATATGGACCTTTGTCAGCAAAGTGATGCCTCTGCTTTTTAGAGTGCTGTCTAGGTTTTTACATAGCTATTCTTCCAAGGAGCAAGAGTCCTTTAATTTCATGGCTGAAGTTACCCTCCACATTGATTTTGGAGCCCAAGAAAACGAAATCTGACACTGTTTCCACATTTTTCCCATTTATTTACCATGAAGTGATAGGACCAGATGCCATGATCTTAGGTTTTTAATTAAGAAGTAAGTAGGAAGTACTTAAAATGTATATTTATATTTTAGCTCTGAAACATTAGAGATAATAATGAAAATCTTGGGATGCCAGAGTTGCTCTAAATTGCCAAGAATTAGACAGGTAAAAGCCTAGAAACCCTGAATGTTTTCATTCCAGCTCTGAGAAGAGATTAAATATAAGTTAAGGGGAGGTTTCTGCTTGGACTTCATAGAGGGAAGAAATGGCTATCTATAAAGGAGATCTATTTTCCTGTTAAGGTTTGGTGAGATGTTTGATTTGTATCTCATTATATTTCTTTAATTTTACCCTGTTCAGTGCTGCATAATCAAATAAGCCTGGGACTGAATCCTAGTCCAATGGTTTATTAAGAAAGAATTTCTTGAAAAATGGCTACTATCTTAACCTTGCTTTACTTATTATAATTGCTAAAGAGCGACTATTCAGTTTTACTATGAGAATTTATAATAGAATCCATCTATCTATCTGTGCCTGGCCACACAGCAACATTCACAATAATATAGCAGTTAACATTAATCTAGTGATTACTTGTTTTAAGGACTTTTGCGCATTGCTTCATTCATTTGAACTCAGAAGTTAAGTCACATTAGTTAGTTCAGTTGCTCAGTCGTGTCTGACTCTGCGACCCCATGGACTGCAGCATGCCAGGCTTCCCTGTCATGGGATTCGCACACTCTTGCTCCAATTCATGTCCATTGAGTTGGTGTTGCCATCCAACCATCTCATCCTCTGTCGTCCCCTTCTCCTCCTGCTCTCAAATCATTCCCATCATCAGGTCTTTTCCAGTGAGTCAGTTCTTCGCATCAGGTGGCCAAAGTATTGGAGTTTCAGCTTCAGCATCAGTCCTTCCAATGAACACCCAGGACTGATTTCCTTTAGGATTGACTGGTTTGATCTTGCAGTTCAAGGGACTCAAGAGTCTTCTCCAACACCACAGTTCAAAGGCATCAATTCTTCAGTGCTCAGCTTTCTTTATAGTCATATTATAAAGTCATATTATTCCAACTTAATTCCATATTATTGATAACTGAATTTAATAACTACTTGATAGAAGGTTTGAGGAATTTTCTCAAGGTCATAAGCTAGTAAGTTATGTATAAATTTTGTAATCAAGCCTGAATCACTAGCTTTGAAATAACACATTTAGCTATATTACTAGTGGCTCTTTATTAGGGATACAAATATGAGTAAATTTAGTTTTTTATGAATTTATCACCTAATAGGAAGAGAAAGTCAAATGGGTGGAGACAACTTCCTGTGGGTATGGTGTTGGAAATATATCCAGGTTACTAGTGGCTTTGGAGGAAGGAAGATGTGGTTACACTTACTTTTTGGCATCAAGAGACACTTTATATAGGAAGAGAAGGTTGAACTTTTATAATGTTAAAAAACTAGGCACTATTAATGAGGCGATTCATGGTTATATATCATTCCAGAGTGAGTAACAAGGGCAGAAGTATGATTAAAATATATAATAGTGTTTTGTAGGGTGCTGGTAAATAGTTACAGAAAGGTAGAAAGTATAAGGAGGAGAGAGGCAGGAGATGAAGGATGCAAAACAGACAGGGGTCGGAACAGGAAGAGTTTTGATCAAGCCGTATAAAGTAGTTTGCACTTTATTATTAAAGGCCAGAGGTTCTTAACCCTGAGTGTTCATCAAAATCTTATTCGGGGCTTTTGATAAATATACCTATACTTGAGTCCAACCCAGATATACCTCTATAAATGCATTTTTGTGATGAATTTTGAATGTCTTTCTCTGTACTGTTGTTAACACTATTGAACACATAGTAAGTCCTCAATAAATGCTAGTTAATTGATCTTAATAGTTAGGTTTTGTTAGTTGATACAGCAACTTCAGAATTTTTAATTATTTTGGTCAGTGATGTGGAGAGAATTATTTTCATTATTGAAAGGTTACATTTTTATAAGGATGTTCTATTAATAGAATTTAGAAATATGAAGATAAAGATGACCTAGAATATCAGTGTTATATCCTGATATATTTATTAATGACTTACTAATAAATAGCCAAAGGGTGCATTTTTGGTGAGCACCAAAACCCATGTTCGTCCCCTACTTGCACTGTGTTAGTATTAATTTAATAAGGCACACTAACTGAAGTTTTTCCATGATCCTGAAACCGACAGTCTATTTATTTCCTTGTTTCAACTTCTAATATAGAATGCGTATATTACCTGTGGATTGTGTGTGTGTGAGAGAGAGAGAAAGAGAGAAAAAATGTTGCATGCAGATTTAAGTTTTCATTAATGCTTCAAAGGCAGAAAAGAATAAAACCTATCTAAAAAAATTTATCTGGGCCTAAAAAAATGACTTTCACATATAAGGAGCTTGTGAGTCACCACTTGGTTCTAACAACAAGCAGAAACCTGAGACTGAAAAATCAACTCTTCTTTGATCCATAAAAAAAGGGAGGACACAGAGCAGAGTGCTTGTCCCCACGATTGGAGAGAGAGACTGGCAAATACAGGGAGTTACTGCTTCTCAGAGCAGAGCCTCACAAGCAGAGCTAGCCACAGGACCAGTCCTGGGTACATCGTGTGCAGCCATCAAGATAAAAAAAATCAACAAGGTATACCAAAAGGCAAAAACCACAATTTGTAGAGACAGAGCCAGCATCAGAACCAGACCTGACAGGGATGTTGGAATTATTAGATTGGGAATTTAAAACGACTATGATTACTATGCTAAGGACTCTGCTGGATTAATTAGACAGCCTGCAAGAACAGATGGGCAATGTAAGCAGAGAGATAGAAATCCTGAGAATGAAACAAAATGAAAAGAAATGCATGTATATGTATGTATGCTTGTATATAAGTTAAGTGAATGACAACAGTGATACATAGGAAAAGAGAGAAAGTAGGATTATTTTGTTTTATAAGGTACACTACCTACATAGAAGTATAGTGTTATTTGTAAGTAGGCTTGCATTCGTTGTAAATGTATATTGCAAACTCAAGGACAGCCACTGAAAGAGTGATAAAAAGAAGTATAAATGATTTGCTAATAAAAGAGAAAATGAAATTAAATTCCACTTAATTAAATGGAATTAAATTCACAGAAGGAAGAAAAAGAATGAAGAGAAAGTTTTAGGGACAACGATCTAGGATGACAAATAAAAAGCAATGATGATTATATTAGATATTCTCTAGTGTTACTAGTAATCACATAGAATGTCAGTGATCTAAATGAATGAAATAAAAGACAGAGATTTGTGGAGTGGACCAAAAACAAAACCCAGCTATATGTTCTTTTAAAAGAACCCATTTTACATATCAAGATTAAAAGTAAATGGATAGAGGAAATTATACCATCCTAACAATAATCAAAAGAACACATGAATAGCTATAATAATTTCAGATGGAAGAGACTTCACAGTAAGGCAAGTTATTAGAGAGAAAACAGGACATTATAAAATGATAACAGGATCAGTTCTCCAAGAAGAATTACAAACATTACTGTGTATGTGCCTAACAACATAGCACATACTTTTTAAGGCAAAGACTAATAGAACTGCCAGGGGTAAAACATGGATCCACCACCATAGCTGGAGACTTTAACCCCTCTATCAGAAATGGGCATGTCTAGCAAGCAGAAAAAATAAGGCCATAGTTGAACTTAACAAAACCATCAAACCATCAATCAAGTGATATAAATGACATCTAGTATAGACTACTTCATCCAACAACAGCAGAATACATATTCTTCTCAAGTTCACATGGAACATTCACCAAGATATACCTGATTCTTAAGCATAAAAATACCTTAGTGAATTTGAAGAATAAGTCACAGAAATAGAAAAAAAACTCCTGTAATTGGCATGGAACCATAGGATACTGTGAATAGCTAAAGTAATCTTGAGGAGGAAGACAGATTTAGAGTCATCAATCTTCCTGTTTTCAAATTATATTAATATAAGACCTATAACAAAATTTCTAGGAGAAAACATGAGGGAAAAAGTCCTTGACATCAGTCTTGGCAATGACTTTTTGGATTTGACACAAAAGGCAAAGGCAGCAAAAGCAAACAAATGGAACTGTATAAAACAAAAAAGCTGCATGTCAAGGGAAAGCATCAACTAAATGGAAAGGCAGCCTATGAATGGGAGAAAATATTTTCAAATCACATATCTAATGGAGGGTTGATATCCAAAATATAAAACTCAACATAACTCATTAGCAAAAAGCACACCAAACAATCCAGTTAAAAATGGGCAGAGGAAATGAATAGACATTTTCCTGAAGACCTACAGGTGACCTATAAGCATATGAAAACATACTTGACATCATTACGGTAATGTAAATCAAAACCACAGTGAGCTATCATATGACACTTGTTAGAATTGTTGTCATCAAAAAGACAAGCGATTACAAATGTTGACAAAGATGGGGATAAAACGGGACTCTTTTGTATGTTGGTGTAGCCACAGCCACTGTGGAAAATAGATTTCTCAAAAAACTAAAAATAGAACTACCATATGATCCAGCAATCCCACTTCTTTCCTTTCAACCCAAAGGGAATGAAATAGAAGTGTTAATGAGATCTGCACTCCCTTGTTCATTTCAGCATTATTTATAGTAACCAAGATGTGGAAACAGCGTAGGTGTCCATCACTGATGAATAAATAAGAGATGTGGTATATATACATAGTGGAATATTATTCAGCCATGAGAAATAAAAAACTACCATTTGTGACAACGTGGATGAATCTTGAGACCATTATGTTTAGTGAAATAAGCCAGACAGAAAGACAAAAACTGCAAAATATCACTTATATAGGGAATCTAAATAAAAACCAAACTCAGAGTGAAGAACAGTGGTTTCTATAAAGGGGAAGATGAGGGAATTAAGGAGAGGTTGGTAAAAGAATACAAGCTGTTAGCTATAATATGAAATTAGGTCTGAGGATCTAATGTATAACATGGTGACTGTAGTAGATAACAGTGAATTGTATGATTGAAGTTTTTGCTAAGAGAGTAGACTTTAGATATCTTCACTCAAAAAAAATATTTGAGAGTTTATACATATATTGAATTACCATGATGTGCATTTTAAATATTTTACAGTTATGTCCACTATACTCCAATAAAGCACAGAGGAAAAAAAATAAAGGAAAGACATACTGAAGGCAGAGTTATTGACTGTGGCACCAATTTTGTACTGAACTTACACAGACCTAATGACAAACTAACTTCATTCAAGTTTTGTAGTTTCATATCTTCTATCTCTGTATCCCAAAGTATATGCTATATTTATATATTATTTCTGAGATTGTGTTTTATTTTCTATAATATAAATGTGAGAAAAAGTTTATATTTTTATTATAAAACTTTTTTCATTTTGAGTGAAAGTTTTTATTTGCGTTTTCAGTTTTAAAATGTAATGATGTTTTAACCTGTTTACTTTCATTGATGTTTTTAAAAATTGGACTTTTTGATACTTTAATTTAGAGGATGGCAATAACTGATGTTTTGATTTATTAATGTCATTCTGTGCTTTCTTTTTATAATTAATATTTGTATTGATTTGTTTGGTCAGTTGCATGTATAGCATAGGGAATCAGAGTAGATTGAAAGCCAAATATTACTAGCAAAACTCTATAATTTTGATTTGAGTGAAATGAGACCAAAAAATGTTAAATGACTTGTCCACAGTACAGTCACTTAGTAATTTTTGGCAAAAGGAATACTGGGACCTCTAAACTACTCTGAAACTTCTGTGCAAAATATAAAATGGAGATTCCTAAGAAGTGTGATTTTTCCTAGCAAGTAGCATAAGCTTCAGTTCTAAATATTGGCAATGAAAATTTTATAAAAATATTGCCAAGATTTTAACACATTAAGAGAAAATAAGTGTTGATGGTGATCATTTCTCACAGTGTGCATAAAATCTCTTATGTTCTATATGATGGAACTAAATTTTATATGAAGAAACCTAAATAAAATCTGGTGACTATATAATTTAACAGTTTGTACTTTGTGAGCTATGGAACACTTGAAAGTAGCTTTAATCTCTGACTTTTTCCGTAAACTGCATAGTCATATATTTCCTCTCTCATTCTTCCAAAATCCAAAATTACTATCGTCGGTTATGGTTCTGTGTACATGAACAACTATTAGGGAAAACCATTCAAGTAATTAATATTTAGCACAACATTTGCTAACTTATTGAAATCATGAGAGAACATAGGAAGAAGCTTAAAAAAGCAAGCTGATTGACATTGGTCTTTTTGTGACCTTTTTGTCACAAATATTCTCTTTGAGCCAGTTTTCTTCTTGGTGAAGTACTGATAATCCTTGAAGTTTCTGTTTGCAGGATTATTGCTATAGAATGTTGTTTGTCAAAATGTTTTTAAAGTTGTGAAGAGCTCCACAATTGCATTATTTCATCATTGTTTCTCAGCACTGCTGAAACACCTTTAAGCATTGTTGATCAAATCATGTAGTCATTCGTTCTAGATCTATTGAACACACATTAATTGAACTCCAGAAACTGTGATTCATGTTAGCATTAAAAAGCTGAACTATTCTGCCTCCCTCTCAAGTCAAGGAGAAAAAAGAACAAAAGAGGGAAGTGAGAGACAAGAAGGGCAGGTTAAGTTAGTTGTGTTCAGGTATCACTGTGGTTGTGCCTGTGCACAAGTAAGCCTAGCTGAGACATACTGTGTTGTACTTTGGTCTCTCCTGACAAGATGAATGATCTGGTCTGGATTTCTTCACTTAGCATAATATCCTTCAAGTTCATCCATCAGCTGACATTTAGGCCAATCCTCTGTCTTGGCTATTGTGAATGATACTGCAGTGAACAGAAGGGAGGGTGCAGTATATATTAGAAATAATAATTTTGTTTCCTTGGGTTATGTATCTAGAAGTGGAATAGCTGGATAGTATGGTAGTTCATTTATAATTTTTTGAGGAACTTCCAAACTGTTTTCTGCAGTAGCTATACCAATTTACATTCCTATCAACAGTATGCAAATGTTCCATTTTCTACAAATCCTTGCTAACACTTACTCTCTTTTGGCTTTTTCGTGATAGTCATCCTAACAGTTGTAAGGTGATATTTCGTTGTGATTTTGATTCCTATTTCCTGATGATTGGTGATACTGAGCAGCATTTATTATGTCTGCTGGCCATTTGTGTGTTTTATTTGGAAAAATGCCTATTCAGATCCTTTGCCTGTTTTTTAATTATATAATTTAATTTTTTTGATCTTGAGCTGTAAGAGTTTCCTTATATACTTTGGATATTAACCCTTATTGGATGTATATATGATTTGCAAATGTTTTCTCCTATTCTGTAGTCTGCTGCCTTTTCACTTGTTGGTTTCCTTTGCTTTCTAAAATGTTTTAGTTTGGTATCATCTCACTTGTTTATGTTTGGTTTGTTGCTTGTGCTTTAGGTGTCATGTCCAAAAAAATTATTGTCAAGGCCAATGTCAAGGAGTTTCCCCCTATGTTTTCTTCTAGTAGTTTCACAGTTTCTGGTCTTACATTTAAGTCTTTAATCTTTGAGTCGATATTTATATATGGTTTAAGATAGGGGTCTGATTTTATTATTGTGTATTCATAGCACCTTTGTGGAAAATGAGTTGACTGTATGTGCTTAGGTTTATATACAGGTTGCCTATTCTGTCCCATTTATCTCTATGTTTGTTTTTATGTGTAGAGTATTGAATGACATTGTTTATGATGAGGGAGTCAATATCAAAGGGCTTTTCCAAATGATTGAAGAGACCATTCCAGATACAAAGAGAGCTAAAGATTTTGGCATTTCTGTGAAAGAACAAAAACAAGTAATTTGATAGTTGTCTTTCGGGAACAGGCAGAAGGGATTGGAGATAGAGGGAAAATTGAAAAGTTAACTGATCCTGAACTATTTTTCAGGTTCGGTTCAGTTCATTCACTCAGTTGTGTCTGACTCTTTGCGACCCCATGAATCGCAGCACGCCAGGCCTCTCTGTCCATCACAAACTCCCGGAGTTTACTCAGACTCATGTCCATCCAGTTGGTGATGCCATCCAGCCATCTCATCCTCTGTTGTCCCCTTCTCCTCCTGCCTCCAATCCCTCCTAGCATCAGGGTCTTTTCAAATGAGTCAACTCTTCGCATGAGGTGGCCAAGGTATTGGAGTTTCAGCCTCAGCATCAGTCCTTCCAATGAACACCCAGGACCGATCTCCTATAGGATGGACTGATTGGATCTCCTTGCAGTCCAAGGGACTCTCAAGAGTCTTCTCCAACACCACAGTTCAAAAGCATCGATTCTTCAGCGCTCAGCTTTCTTCACAGTCCAACTCTCACATCCAAACGTGACCACTGGAAAAACCATAGCCTTGACTAGACGGACCTTTGTTGGCAAAGTAATGTCTCTGCTTTTTAATATGCTATCTAGGTTGGTCATAACTTTCCTTCCAAGGAGTAAGCGCCTTTTAATTTCATGGCTGCAGTCACCATCTGCAGTGATTTTGGAGCCCCCAAAAATAAAGTCTGACACTGTTTCCACTGTTCCCGCATCTATTTGCCATGAAGTGATGGTACCAGATGCCATGATCTTAGTTTTGTGAATGTTGAGCTTTAAGTCAACTTCTTCACTCTCCTCTTTCACTTTCATCAAGAGGCTTCTTAGTTCCTCTTCACTTTCTGCCATAAGGGTGGTGTCATCTACTTTACTCTTGTACCTTTTACACCATGGTATAATGTCTTTAATTTCTTTAAATAATAGCTAATTTAATTGTTTTTAATGTAATATGGCAACTTTAGATAAAGGCATTTTGCTTTATTATTAAAAGTAAAATAAAATTGATTTAAAATTAAATCAAAATATAAAGCAGGATTTTTCTTTATATTGGATTATTAATATATATCTTTCATTATTTATGGGATAATTATGAATTTTCTGTAATTCAAAGGTATATTTGATATGCCAATTAAAATGCATCTATTTGCTATGTCATAAAAATCTCTTAAATTTTTATTTTTGAAATTTATCAAATTTGCATTAAAATACTCCATGGTTCATTTTAACAATGTTCTTGTTTGAGAGCAACTTGATGTAATAAATAAGAGGTCGCTGCAGTTTGAAGTACTTATCTGCAAATAACACATTTTGCGTGTTGAAAGCCTACCCCAAATAAATCGTTAATTACATAAAATATTTACCATATTTCATCATTTTAATGTAACTCTATGTCAGTATTTTCGTTGTTTCTACTTTAATTGTTGGTCATTTATGGGTATATATTTAGTACTTAGTGACTGAGAATAAGCAATGTAACATAGCTAGTGGAGCCTGACTGAGAGAAAGGCTGACTACTTGCTTTATCTCCATAACCTGCTGGTAGTTCACATCCTATGGCTTCTATTTTCAAAGGAAATTTTTTTGAGTATTTTATCTGTTGACTTAAAAGAAGCTGTAAAGCCAAAATTAAAAGTTTTCATGTGTACATAAAGTACTTCTAAGAATTTTAGAAGACACTAGGAACCATAACTGATTAGAAATCACTAATAGATTTTAAGAAATAAAAATTGCATAATGCAATTAATATTTTTAAAATGGTCTCTGGAAGCGACAAACCATTATGGAGAATAAAGTTAGTGGTGTCAGTTAAAAAATATTTGCAATCGACCAAGAAAGAGGAAGCAGTCATTTCTAAGAATCTTGTAGCTTTAGATTTGTTATCATGATCCTAATTGGTCAGTACCTTGTTAATGTTATAGGTACTTGCTAGGCATTTGTTTGCACGGTAGTGAAACTGTTGGCAAGTATTAAAGCACAGGGGGATTAAATAATCCAATTTGTTTTAAAAAATGATTCTGATTCCAGAATGAACAAGAGTTAATAATGGGAGCCCAGCTAGGACACTGTTGCCATTATTAAGGGGAAAATTATGATGATATGGACCAGTGCAGTGGCACGGATCTTGAGTGAGTTCGACTTGAAAGATCTTAGACCAGCCATTGAGTCCTCTGGTTCCGAAGTAATGTGTGACTTAGCTCATAACTCATTGGCAAGTTAGTCTTGTCTGGTACCAACTGCAAGGGGAGAGGAAGTGCAATCGTAACCTGTGCCTTGAAGTTGGAGCTCTCTATATATTGATACTTTGTGAGCAGCAATAATGCCTTTCTTAGTTTGCCTGTCTGGTAACCAAATACCCAAATTAGTCTGTCTTTTGTTGGCAAAATACTCTCACCTCGTGGTGGAGAAATCTATTATTCTCTAGTCTTGATCTTTTTAGAGTTATTCCTTTCCATTTGAGCTGTATAAGCAAGGGAGACACCATAAAGTTGCTGTTGTTTTCACCTTTATTAACAGGTGTGCCAGTAGTCCAAAATGCTCTTCCAGGAAGCTTAAAATGCCTTAGTTATTCTGGTAGAGAAGGAAATGGCAACCTGCTCCAGTATTCTTGCCTGGAGGATCCCAGGGATGGAGGAGCCTGGTGGGCTGCTGTCTGTGGGGTCGCACAGAGTTGGACACAACTGAAGCGATTTAGCAGCAGCAGCAGTTATTCTGGACATTGGACTCATTGTTGTATCAGTGATATGTTTCACAGATCTGACCAGATGAGGAGAGAATTATTGGTAGAGGAAGGAGCAGGGACATGAACTGCTTGTTGGCTGATGGGTGCCAATGTATGGGCTGGCCGTGTGATTTGTCTGCTAACTCAGACTTGACCCTTTCTTGTGAGTACCGAAGAGATGCTGGAAAGGGCAGGGAAAACTACCAATTCAAAGCAAAGGAATTATTGTCCCCTGGTTACTGGATAGTGCCTTGGGATGGGGTAGAAATCTGACTTTATTAAAGCTGAATTATTAGAGTGTCTATTTAGAGGAGAAAGAAGGAGATATATTTCCCTTGGCCTCGCTGTGGCAATCAAGTCAGTCAATAGGATTGGATTTTTTTAAAACCAATTAATTTTTGCTTCAAAGCTTCATGTAAACATATCAGAGCTAGAAAAATAAAAACAAATTGTTATAATTAATGCCTCTGTACAATATTTCTGTTTTTCTATTTTCTGAGCACATTGGTGAGAATGCATTTCCTGGCCACCTTTGGACTGGATGAGGCCATCTGGATAGTTCTGTTTAATGATAGATCAGAAGTGGTGTGTATGTTACATAAGTGCCAGTGTAACACTCTCTTAGGCTGATTTTCTCTTCTGAGGCAACATGCAGTGGTGATACTGGTGGCTTCTCATTCAGATTTTGTTTCTAAGTAGCCACCACGAGCAGGGCCTCCTTCCAAGACCACAGTGGGGGCCACTGTACTTCTGGAGTTTTCTTCCTACAACATGCCTAGCCTATTTTGATATACCTAACCAAAGTGTGTACCAGCAGCCTTTTGATATTTCTAATTTTGAGGTAAAAGTTATTTGGACAGTGTATTAATTTGCATTTCTTTATAGGAAACTTTAGTATTAGATACTGGCAGCAATGTCTTAGAATCCTGGATCTGCTGCTTTTGCCGCCACCATTGAAATTAATTCTGTCCATTCTTGTTACCATTACTCACTCCAGGTTAAACCTCCTGGGATGGAACATTCCAGTGAATAATCTTAGGTTGTGGCACCTGTGATATAGCTGCCAAGAAGACAAATATCTGCCCTTCTTTAGAGTTTCTGGTCAGAGGCAACCTTCTATCCAGCCTGAGTTTTCTCCTTAAAATGAAAATAGAGTTGAGGAAAGGCTACTATTCCAGATCTGAAGTCATAGGTAGGAAAAGATCAACTCTGAATGTCCTCTAGCATGAGAGAACAAGAAGTACCATCAATCTCATACTGGAAAATGGGCAACTTCATCTCAGGCATCCGCATGAATTCGTAAGGTTTATACCAGCAGGAAGTAAGTTTTTGTCTACTAAACCAAGAATAGGTATTTGGCTGTCCATTTCCTGATCTTTCATGTTCTGCAATTGGTGTGGGAGGAGAAGGATCAGAGAGAAGAAACGAAAGGTGATGTGGCTGCTTTCTGGATTATGTCTGAGAGGCTAGGATTCCTGCAAAGTATGCTCTACTCCCTAACCTCTAGTTATTTATTTAGCGCTTATAACAGGATTAGAGTTTCATCATATTTCTTTAAAACATATCATCAACTTCATCTTTATGATATCAGTAATTAATCATTACATATGGTGATGGGTATTAACACCTTTAAGGACTTAACTGCACCTTAACTGATTTTACTTTCTCTCTTAAAAAATCTCTTTCAGAGAATTCCCCAGAAAATAAAACCAGTAGGATCACTTCATCCAGGTTGAAATAGCTCATACATCTTTATTTATTTAATATATTTTGTGGAGAGCAGCATGATTTTCATGGGATAACTGTTTGCTCTAGATGTGTATTCTAAAATATTTATGTTGCATTTTTTTTCATAGCTATAATTTTCTACTCAATGTCTTTAAAATTTGGTGCAGTCAGAAAATTTCAAGTGGTATGTTCTCCGTTTGGACCACAATTAAAGATAAAAATTCTTTCATCATACCAGAATTCATGACTTCCACTAAGCATCTCTGTCTGTGTGTAGGATTCCCTATGTGCTAGTCAGTATATGTCACGTCATTTTCAACTTGCCATCTTAGAGCTGCCAGCACCCAGGATTGTCAACTGATCTCATATTTTCATTAGTGAAGATATAGTGTGGAGAGGTTAGACAAAATGTTCTTGGGCAAACTGTTGTTATTATTTTACCTATAAGCCTTACAGGTTTCTCATTTTAATCTTGCAATAATATGGACTCAGAGCTTAATTTTCAGCTAGAAATGAACATTAATGAAAGTCTTTTGGAATTTTATTTAGAGAATATGTGAAGATGTGAATATCTAAATGATATACATTGGTAGAAACTCATGTTAATTAAAATAATAATTATAACTCATAGATTAGGAATATTTGCAGAACTCTTTCTTTGACAAAGTCAGGTTTAGTTTACTTAGTTATGAAGAGAAGGATGTTTGTCAGCTAGCTATCAATAAGGGAGCAGTGAACAGGTAGAAAGGGTGGTAATGAAGTTGAGTGTTTGCCTGAAGAAATTATGAGCTCCTTTTTCCTAGCAACGGGAATTTGAGTGTGAGTGTCCAGAGGAAAGGGATTGTGTTAGAGTGAGGAAGAAAGGATGCTTATTGCTTGGATTGACAGCCAGCCACATATAGGCTGTTTTAAGGGCATGTGAACCATCACTTTGAATATATTCTGGAGCATCCTTTGTTTCTATGACACCTTGATAAAAGCGTTTATTTTAACAGTAGCAGTTCTTAAAATAATAAGAAATTTTCTTTATTTTCTGCTTCTCTAAATTGTACGTTTCTATATTTTTTAAAGAAGAAATGGTATTGCTCAATAGATGTACTTTATTTAAATATATTTATATAAAATATACAAAGTATATCAGGACAGTATCATTCTTTCCTACTAAATTCTCCTTTGCTTGATCCTGGACCCATTTGAATCCCACATGTTGACATGCTTCTCTTGCAGGCTGGAGGGTAAGAATAACCTTGACTTAATTGAAAATTCTCACCATTTTTTAACACTGCACAAATATTCTGGTGTTAGGTTAATCTCCTATATTTATTCTAATCTCTAGTGCCTAAGTCCTTATTTGTATCTAAACTTGATCAACAACCAGTGCTTTTGGTCTACCCTGAATACCAGTGGTTAAGCTTACCTGAAGTGACTCTGTGACCAGATACCAAAATGAGCGTCACACATTACTCCTTTAGCCTTCTCAGTTATTCATTCGTAAATTGAGACTAAACTCTGGATATATACTTCTCTTTAATCATGCTCTGGCATTCAGTGTTTTTACTTCCCAAAGATTTGGTTTATCAAACATGATGAACAATTTATGGGAACATACAAATTGAGTTTATGTAGGTGTAATAAAAATGTGTCCAAAAGAAGATTGAGATATTTGGAAAAATAATTTTTACTTGAAGGATTACATTTTTTTTTTAATGTACTGATTCTGAATGATCATAAAGTACCTTTATTTGTGAACCCTGAATTATTTCTGTACTAAAAATTGTTTTGTTATTATGGGTTTATTTACTTTTTAAGGTTAAATTTATGTAATATCTGAGATGTGATTAGCCAGTTCAGAATTGTGGCACAGTTCTTACCAGAGAACAGTAAATTTGTGATGAAATTTGAGTGTCAAATATTACCATGAGGAATAAATGAAAAATTTCCGTAAGCAATTGAGGGATAAGTCTGATGATAATTTTAGTGAGAGACAAATATCAGATATACTTGGAGAGAAGAGGTATGGACCATGAGAAACATGAAGATAAGCAGTAACAAAGGAGAACATCAGCTGAAGTAAAAAGTCAACCAAGATGATTCTAGCAGGCATAATTATATTCTAAGGGATGCTGATCTCCAATTCAGCCAGTCTGTGTGAGACCAAATAAGTAAATGAGACATAAATCATATGATAATTAAGACATCTTTAAACATATGCAGAAAAATGAATAAAATATGCTGTAAATTCATCAGAGTTGCTTTTATTTGTTATATTCTTGACTCTCTCCCCAGAACTTACACAGAAAATAGCACAAAGGACAAATTTTTAAAATTTCTTTTTTAAATTGAAGTATAGTGAATTTAAAATATTACATTAGTAAAAAAAATATTACATTAGTTTTAGGTGTGTAACATAGTTATTTGATATTTTATAGGTTATGCTCCATTTTAATTTATTATAAAATATTGACTATATTTCCTGTGCTGAACATTATATCCTTGTATCTTATTTATTTTACACCTAATAGTTTGTACCTTTTAATCCTCTTCCCTTGCCTTGCCCCTCCCCCTACACTTTCCTACTGGAAATCACTAGTTTCTGCTTTATCTGGAAGTCTGTTTCTGTTTTGTTATAATCATTTGTTCTAATTTTTTGGATGAACTTGGGTATTATGCTTAGTGAAGTAAGTCAAAGAAAGGCTGTTTTCACTTATATATGGGATCTAAAAATTTAATGAAGGAACATGACATATATTTTTGAATTAATGAGTGGAATTTTTTTTTCACTTATTTTTATTAGTTGGAGGCTAATTACTTTACAATATTGTAGTAGTTTTTGTCATACATTGACATGAATCAGCCATGGATTTACATGTATTCCCCATCCCGATCCCCCTTCCCACCTCCCTCTCTAATTTTTAAAATGAGGAAGGACAGGCTTTTAAAAAGTGGATTTTATGACCGAAGAAAGAAATTAATTTCCAGATCTTAATGGGTTTCTCCGCTTTAGACAGTATAATTAAATGGCAGCATGTAAAACGTGTAAGTGATAATTCTCCAAATAAAATTAATTTGTAAGAATTCAAGATGGGGTCTTAAAGGAAACATTAATTTGTTGAGCAGTTTTGTTAGGGTTAGTCTCATACTGTGCCCAGTTAACTTTCATTCAGCTGTGTAGCTCATGTGTTATAATACAAAGACTTTTATCTGACTGGAAATGAAAATAAACCCCTCACATCAGTAACATGGATGATGCCTTTCTGCTGATGTCAATTCAGATATATGTCTCAGTGATTGCTCTCAATAAATTACTAAAGGTATTTTTGTTTTATTTCCCTGTTTGTTTTGCCTGCCCTAACTTCCTGACTGCCATCAATAGGCTGTAGTAGCGAATTTCTAATCTTTACCCACAATTAAAATATATTTATTATCTCATCACTTGATCAGCTTTTACTTGATTTAAGTTACTAGGAATGGGGAAACCAACACGTTTCTGTAAACCCTTACTAAGTCATAGATTAAAGAATTTGTTACTATAAAGGGCCGGGTTCAACCAGACATACTGAAATCCTTAGTGTCTATTCTATTTCCCTGATACAGAACTTTGCAGTTTCAGTTCTAGAATATATTGTGAATTCCAGGGATGGTTAAGTAAAACTTGGTATAAGCAGTGATGGTTTATTCAAGTGTCTATTTGAAATGTGAGTGATAAATCCACAGGATTTCCTAATGTTTGAGATTAAAATTATAGAGTTAGAAAGTTACCGCTTAGTGGATGCTTATAGATAAAATCACAAAACTTACATCTGTTTAACAGTATTTTTCAAACTGTGTGTTGTGTTCCAGTAGGTATTAAATAAAATGCATTTTAAAATAAAGGGAATAGAAAATATAAAATTATGTCAGAGGCAAGTGTTATTTTATGAACTTTGGTTCATTTGTATATTTACTCATTCCTAACATAAAGTATATATTGAATGTGGGTAGTCAATAAGGTTGAAAGTCACTGTCTCATAACAGTGATTCTCAAAATGTAGGGCACAGAAGAATTCTGCAAGATGATTATTTAAAAATAAATTTAAAAAGAAAGAGAGAAAAGGAAGGAAAGATACTGATTACCTTTGTCTGCCCTAGAAGAGTCTTCCTAGTAGATTTGAGATGAGGCCCCGGAATATGTTTTATTAACAAACATCCCAGTTGACTGTAATGTAGGTAGTCTTTATGTCACATTTTGAAATCGATGCTCTTGCAAAAAATGAGGAAAGAGATGAAGAACCTAGAACTTTCTTCTGTGGATGTAAAAGAAAATATTCTCTATCCTGATTTTAATATTTGGGAAAAATGAAATAGTATTAAATCATTGAATAATTTTATGTGCTTGATATGTAGAAGTGTGATGTTCAGCAACTCCTTTAGTAGCTTGAGAAATTAAGTGTAACTAATGCAACTAGCTAGCTCTGTTTCTTCAACCAAAAGACAAACTTAAAGTACACTAATAGAGTTCTATTTTATTGGATATGATACCAAGCAAGAAAATGTGTTTGTTTCTAAGCTTGTTTCCTTCACCCATTACTCCATCCCATATCTCTTTCTGGGCTTCCTTGATAGCTCAGTTGGTAAAGAATCCACTTGCAATGCAGGAGACCATAGTTCGATTCCTGGGTCGGGAAGATCCCCTGGAGAAGGGAAAGGCTACCCACTCCAGTGTTCTGGCCTGGAGAATTCTGGCCTGGACTATACAGTCCATGGAGTCATAAAGAGTGGGACACCACTGAGCAACTTTGAATTTCACTTTCATATCTCCCTCTGCAAGACAGTTGTTTCTTACCATAGCTTCCCAGGTGGTGGCTAGTGGTCAGGAATCCACCTTCCAGTGCAGGAGACATCAGAGATGCGGATTTGATCCCTGGGTGGGGAAGACCCCCTGAAGCCTCCTTCAGTGACAACCCCCTCCAGTGTCCTGGCCTGGAGAGTCACGTGGACAGAGGAGCTTGCTGAGCCACGGTCCATAGGGTTGCCTAGAGCCGGGACATGGCTGACACCACTTAGCACTCACATGGCCATAGCTGCCGGTGGGAAAGGCCATGACCTTAATGGCCATTTTTAGACCATGTGCAGACTCTTCCTGGAGCTTCGTGTTTGGTTTTTGGCTTGTGGTCATGGGAGTGTACACGGGAGAGTGCTGGGTTTTACGTGCCGTCTATCTGGTAGCAATAGCACTTCCTGGATTCCAGGGCAGCTCTCTTAGGGTATGCTCTACCTTCAGGCTCCTGTCCATCAGAGTATGCTCACTGGTACATCTCAGAATCCTGATTTACCTCTCATTTTGTTCCCAAATCTCAACCAGTAGTGTGAGAGTCTATTTTTGCTGCAATGATTTTATCTTGTATAAGTAGTGTTTGATACTGCCAATAACTTTAAAAAGATGTATAGTTCTGATTGGGTCCTATTAATGAATAAAAATTATATCTGGTTCTTGATGAATTGTTAACTAAAAATATTCTCAGAAACTGATCCTAAATAGTCAGTAATTTCTTATATTTACTGACCCCTCTTACCCTTGCTTCTGGAGGAAGATAATTATAAAATAATTTCAGACATTTATGAAATGTAGACATAGATTGACACTTCAGCTTTTTCTCTTCTAAAATAATGAGATAACAAAAAGAGAGCCCTTAAGAGTCCCCTGAAATCAAGGCGCACTTTGATATTTTTTATTACTGTCGTGCAAAATAGAGTAATGCTTCTCTTAAGAAGAAGCCTACTTTTTTGGAACTGAGTGAACAGGTCATTCTTAAGTATACAAATATGCTTTGTACTGTGCTTAGTTGCTCAGTCATATCTGACTCTTTGTGACCCCATGGCCTGTAGCCTGCTGGGCTCCTCTGTCCATGAGGATTCTCCAGGCAATAATACTAGAGTGGGTTGCCATACCCTCCTCCATGGGATCTTCCCAACAAAGGGATTGAAATATAGGAGTATGAATTATAAGCCATGAGATGGTACATTTAACAGAAGATTCTTAAGATTCTAGGATTTTCTTTAAGAAGAAAATTTTCTTTAAGAAGAAAATTATACAAGGAATTCTTTTTGCTAAGTAGATTGGAGGTAAATTACAAGAAAAAATGAAATATTTATTTTTGGATATTTAGGAACTGTATAATATTAAAGGAAGCCAAAATACAATTTTGCCCCAAAGATATATACAGTGAAGTCATTGTAAATCACTCACAATTTGACTTAGGCAAGTAATATAGGGTAGGTATAGTTAATATATTCTTGTTCTTTCCTTCAGTACACATTATTGATTGCTTATTAGCTAGTCACTCTACCCAATGTATTAAGAAGATGGGAAATTTTGTTGAGGTTTTTGGAATGCTCCCAGTTTCCCTGAACATAGCATAAAAAGTCATTTAGAGTCCTATTAGCAGTAGGAAATGTATTCATAAATTCCACATGGATTTCTCACCTTGCAAGATGGTTTTATGTTTGCATGTATTTGGATGAATATTCTTAGGTATATGTAGTATATGTATATTTCATTAAATTTGTGTTGCAAGTCATATTTTCCTATAAGGTTTTAATATGCTTTTTTCCCTGATGAAATTTTACTAATGTGTATTAAAATTCTAAATCAGTAATAATGATCTTAGATTAAGATTTAAATTGTTTTTAATATTTCTACCTTAATAAAAATGTGGCCAAGTCCATTTTTTCCCTAAGAATATGTCAAAATAAAGGTTTGTGAAAACTACTAGTGACCATATTAATTGTTATAAAAATATTTAATGCTCCATATTTTAAAAGCTTTATTTAAACATTTGATACACTTTGCCATGCTATTTTAAGGGGTCTTTAAATAAGTGTTCAAGAGTTTCTTGAGATGAAATAAATCAGCCATGTTTATATCCATAAAATAAGGTGTATTTTAAGCCAAATTTTTGTTTCCTTTGAAACAAACAAATAGCTTTATGGTTATACTTCTTATAAGAATTTCCAAGGTTACTAATCCTGTTTAGACAAATATGAAAATATTGGAATTCAGACATACTTAGGGCAACATAGCTGTAATTTTGCTTTCTGAATACACAACAGACAGTAACTACTTTTCCCAGAACAATTTGAAAAAAATGAAATTTTCCTGAGGGAAATACATGCTTATCAAAAATTAGAGCTGTCTTCTTGAGCAGCCTTCAAAGCTGAAGTAAATAAAACGTGAAGTTTAGCTTCCTAGCAGGCTTAAATTCAGAAATTGTTGACCAAATGCAAATGTCCACAGCCTTCTTTGATAAGATTTGTTCATTAACATGGTCCAGTTACTCAGATTAGGTGTGAAGTATTATAAAATTCAAAGATAAATGTTTTAAAAAGTACCAGCTTAAATATTTTATTGTGCAATAGAAATGTGGGTGACTCTGGTTCAGTGTTTACTCATTTCACACTGTGCAAGATTAGGCAGCAGATGGAACTCTTATAAAAGAATCAATTAAGTTTAAAATCAAATTTTGTGGTACTTTATTTCTAAGATTCTAAGTACATATTAAGGCAATTATTTTGTTGGTTTTATGTTAGAAAAATATCCATATAAGATAATATAAACTTTTATGTCATGCTGTTTTTTATAGCTGCTTATTAGAATCCTTTAATCAGAAAAACAAAGTTTCAGGATACCTCTCAAATCTCATATTTTAGAAATCTTTTATCTTTTTCACTCTTTTTGTACTACAAGCTCCTCTATTTTCCTCTCTCTTAAACTTTCCTGTTCTCTTGTCCTTCACAAGATCAGATAGTTCTTAGTATAATGTTAGGTACTTGGGCTTTAATGTGAGACCAGCTGGCATTGAATTCAAATGCTTGTACCACTTATTAGCTTTCCTTCCTGGAGTACATTTGTTTCTTTACCTCTTCAGCACTTTGCTTTCTTAACTCTTCAAGTGAAGGTAATAATAAGAACTTTTAAAAACATGTGAAATAAATGACAGATAAGATAATGCATGTAGAACAGGCTTAGCTAAGGGTTTGACTCATTGGAGTCATTCAACAAATGTTAACTAAAATTAGTGAATTACAATATAGAACTTTATTTGTCCATTTATTTTTATTAGTTGGAGGCTAATTACTTTACAATATTGTAGTGGTTTTTGCCATACATTGACATGAATCAGACATGGATTTACATGTGTTCCCCATCCTGATCCCCTCTCCCACCTCCCTCTCCATCCCATCCCTCTGGGTCTTCCCAGTGCACCAGCCCTGAGCACTTGTCTCACGCATCCAACCTGGACTGGTGATCTGTTTCACCCTTGATGGTATACTTGTTTCAATGCTGTTCTCTCTGAACATCCCACCCTCGCCTTCTCCCACAGAGTCTAAAAGTCTGTTCTGTACATCTGTGTCTCTTTTTCTGTTTTGCATATAGGGTTATCATTACCATCTTTTAAAATTCCATATATATGCGTATATATACTGTATTGGTCTTTATCTTTCTGACTTACTTCACTCTGTATAATGGGCTCCAGTTTCATCCATCTCATTAGAACAAATTCAAATTCTTTTTAATGACTGAGTAATATTCCATAGTGTGTATGTACCACAGTTTCCTTATCCATTCGTCTGCTGATGGGCATCTAGGAAACAACTCCTGCAGCTCAATTCCAGAAAAATAAATGATCCAATCAAAAAATGGGCCAAGATCTAAACAGACATTTCTCCAAAGAAGACATACAGATGGCTAACAAACACGTGAAAAGATGCTCAACATCACTCATTATCAGAGAAATGCAAATCAAAACCTCAGTGAGGTACCATTACACGCCAGTCAGAATGGCTGCTATCTGAGTCTACAAGCAATAAATGCTGGAGAGGGTGTGGAGAAAAGGGAACCCTCTTACACTGTTGGTGGGAATGCAAACTAGTACAGCCGCTATGGAGAACAGTGTGGAAATTCCTTAAAAAACTGGAAATAGAACTGCCATATGACCCAGCAATCCCACTCCTGGGCATACACACGGAGGAAACCAGATCTGAAAGAGACACATGCACCCCAGTGTTCATCGCAGCACTGTTTATAATAAGCCAGGACAATATGGAATTTTAAAATGAGACTCATAAATTCAGTTGAAATTTCAAAGCCAAGAACAATACATAGTTACTAATACCTATCTGTACTATAGTGAGGTATGGATAAACCATCCCCTTTGCAGTTCATAGTTAGAAACCTATCTTTCTGGCATTAGATATGATCAATTTCAACTCTTTTAAGTGATTAAGTTTGGGGAAATTGGAAGGAATGGCATTTCGGCCTGTAAAAGGGATGCTTTAGTGCAGGGAACATTAAGCGGACAACTCTGAGGTTAGCATGTGTTTGCTATAATTTTAGAACCTGAGGATGGCAAGAGAATCAGTGACTAAGTGGCCTGAGATAGGAGCACAGAGGCGGATCTAGGACTGTGCTCGAAGGGAACTTCATAAACTAGTGTGCAGGGGTCAAACATATGCAGTTCCATATCCTAAATGTGGACCATTAAGAAAGGAATTGTCCTGGAAAACTTTAGAAAGAGTGCTGCCTCAAATTTTTAAATGGTTTCCTAGTGGGATGACATAATGTAGCAACTGAGGAGGAAGTTGAAAATAATTAACTGGAAGAGACACTGTTTTCTTCAGAATTGGAATTTACCATCAGGAAAATTTCCTTAAAGTGATCACATAAGGTAACATTATCTTTAAGCATCTTCCAGCCACAGAGAGCTCCAAAGCCAGATCATGACTAAAGTAGTCATGAAAAACTGCACCCATTTCTACTTAATCCCTCAGCCTAACTCTCTGAGTCAGAAGTAATAGCTTGTGAGTGATGGATTATGAAGAGAATCTAAATCTACACATTTCTTCAACACTGCATGCTTCCAGGCCTTAAGCAAAATCAAATTAATGGAGAAGTGCAAACTTGTATGAATTTTGAGTTTCAGTTATTTTCTTTAACTAATGTTTAAAATGTTTGAAATACATCACATTATGACTGAGAAGACCTGGCAAATAATGTACCTGCCTGAGGTTTCTTTGGAGGATGGGAAAACAAAAATAAACAAGTGGGGCCTAATTAAACCTAAAAGCTTCTGCACAGCAAAGGAAACTATAAAAAGGTGAAAAGACAACCCTCAGAATGGGAGAAAATAATAGCAAGTGAAACAACTGACAAAAGATTAATCTCCAAATTATACAAGCAGCTGATGCAGCTCAATACCAGAAAAACAACCCAATCAAAAAGTAGGCAGTAGACCTAAACAAACATTTCTCCAAAGAAGACCTACAGATGGCTAATAAACACATGAAAAGATGCTTAGCCTTGCTCATTATTAGAGAAATGCAAGTCAAAACTGCTGTAAGGCATCACCTTACACTGATCAGAATGGCCATCATCAAAAAATCTACAAGCAGTAAATGCTGGAGAAGGGGTGGAGAAAAGGGAACCCTCTTGCATTGTTGGTGGAAATGTAAATTGATGCAGCTACTGTGGAGCACAGAATGGGGAGTCCTTAAAAAACTAGAAATAAAACTAGCATATAACCCAGCAATCCCACTGCTGGGCATATGTCCTGAGGAAACCATAATTGAAAGAGGTATATATATCCTAGTGTTCACTGCAGCACTATTTACAATGGAAGCAACCTAGATGTTCATTGATAGATAAATGGATAAAGAAGTTGTAGTAATATATACAATGGAATATGACTTAACCATAAAAAGGAATGCATTTGAGTCAGTTACAATGAGGTAGGCAAAACTAAAGCCTTTTATGTAGAGTGAAGTAAGTCAGAAAGAGAAAAATATCATATATTAATGCATATATATGGAATCTAAAAATATGGTACTGATAAAACTACTTGCAGGACAGCAATGGAGATGCAGACACAGAGAACAGACCTGTGGGCACAGTGGGGGAAGGAGAGGGAGGGACAAATTCTAAGAATAATATTGAAACATGAATATTAACATATGTAGAATAGATAGTGGGAATCTGCTGTGTGATGCAGGGAGGTCACACCTGCTGCTTTCCGACAACCTAGACGGGTGGGGTGGAGGGAGAGGTGGGAGGGAGGTTCAAGAGGGAGGAGACAGATGTATATCTATGGCTGATTCACGTTGATGTGTGGCAGAAACTGACACATGTTGTAAAGCAATTATCCTCCAATTAAAAATAAATCAAAAATAGTTCACAGACATTTCTTTCAAAGGAGGGTGACAAAAATTAAAATTAAAAATACATAAAATTAATAAAGTGAGTAAATACATAAAATATAAATAAAATGAAAGAAAGTCTAATTCTTTCCATTAAAAATAATTATTTAATATAATCAAATACTTCCTTAACTACTATGTGACCTAATAACAGGTTGACCTAGTAACAGATGTATACCTTGCTGCTCTCTAGAAGAATGAATGCTAGTTATGGAAATGAAATTTTATGATACAGTATAAAACCCATGGTGAGAGACATGGATGCTAATCTAATGGTAGCACTCACTACCTGAGTGGTCTTTCATAAGTCTTCCAATTTTTCTGGGTCCATATTCCTCATCTGTAATATAAAGTTATCTGTAAATAATATAAACTTACATATAATAAGTGTTCAATGAGAAGCAAAAATTAGCTAGACTACTAAGCATATTTAAGGGAGGGAGAGGTCACTGTGGTTTTGATCAGTTGGGAGAATTTTTTATGCCACCACTACCATCATTTCTCATCTGGACTCTTTGATAGTCTTCTGATAAGTCATGGTGCTAGGTCTGAAAAAAAGGGTTGATGAACAAGGTGACTAAGGTCCCTAAACATAGAAAACTTAGTCTTCTCTGGCAGATAAATGATTGAATAGTTGCAGTAAAGTCATGCTTCTTTGCTATGGGACATGCATTAGTCTAAGGAGATTCATACGTGAAACATTCCTACCATTGGATTAAAAATACCAGAAGAGGCTTCCAACAAGAGCTGTCATGTAAACTGAGACTATGGGAAGGTAGTTACCAAGATGAGAGAAAATTAGTTTGTGAGAAGCTCTGAAGAGTTTGATATTTTAGAGGACATGAAATAAATTCAATAATGCCTGGAGGCCTAAGTTTAAGGGATGTAATGCTGAAAAGAAAGTCTTGAGACATGAATAATGCTGTTGGGACACAGATGTTTGATGGTGATATCTTGAAAATTGCTGAGAATTTTTATTGAGATAGCTAATCGTTGCTAGACCAAAAACGTACTGATAAAACTACAATTATTTGATTTGGTTATAATAGTGATTTAAACATTATCTTACTGTTTTACTATAAAGTACTGGGTTTTCTTATGAATATGTAATGCATAGTACAAACTGGGAAAAAGTAAATATTAGTCTAGAATAAAAGATTCTTGCTCACTGGAGGCACTAGAACACTGACTATGCTTATTTTTATCTCAATTCTCAATTGAGATTTTCTCAGTTCTCAGATTAATCTCTAAGAATATACATTTCTTTGTTTTCTTGTTTAGGAATCTTAAAGACAGCAAAATTATTAATTGAGATTAAAACCAGTTTTTGGAATAAAAGCAACATGTAATAAAGTTTTTTTTTTTTTCTTTTTTCACTGTGTTCTCATAACCCATGTGCCATCATTAGTGGGGTTGAGAACTCAGTCATGTTTTCAGGTTGATTCAGTCATATGAAAGGAAGGATTTTTGTTGAATTTAGGTAATGCTAGTGTAAATACCATCTTCAGGAGGAGTAAGTAAAGAAAGCCTTAGTGAGCAAGTATGCATTTGTTTTGTTTTTAAATTGACCAGTTGCTTATCTTAGTTTCATCATTATTGATGATATTATGATAGGAATAATTCGTTATAATATGTAACTTTCTGGGGATGGCCTAAGGCAGCTGGAGTATTAATCTTCTAGCATAAAACAGAATTTTCATTTCTTAGCAACATGAGTCCAATACTGTATCAAGAAAATGTTTATTGAAATTTAGGCTTCTGAACAGGGTGAATTAAAAATTCTCTCAAGTCACCCAGTTTCACAAGTTTGGGTCCGTTTCCTAAAAGTTCTCAACTATCCTATTTTTAAAGATTTTATGAGGTTTAGAATTTAAATTTATTTGTTTATCTCAACTTATACTTCCTAATGCAAATGATTTGCTACCCATCAGCCTATTTCCCTTTGCTCCTTATTGACTTGAGTGTCTCACACAGTTCTTGGGTTTACTGAGTACTAAATAGAGGGTTGACAAAGGTGAGGAGGAGGAGGCTAATGACTGTGTCTTCAGTGTATTTCATGTCAGTAGCTTCCTTTCCTAGGATTGGAGCTTTAGACAGAACTATTATTTAATAGATGTGTTGTGGAATCCTTTAGTTAAAACTCTTTTAATATGTCATACATTTTTCTGTTAGCAAAATGACTAGGATATCATTGCCCAAACAAGGTATGGGAGACAGTTACCACTGACCTCATGGTCAAAGTAACGTACATATTGCTAATTATTGTCAGTTCAGCTCCCCTGCATGGAAAAGAGAGGACTTTTTCCCCAGTAACTGTATGAAATCTTGACTATACAGGGGTTTCCAGACTTACCTCAATTCACAGTTTGCTCCTCTACGGCACAAAGGCACATGATCAAAAACTATAGCTGTGTAGCAGAGCAGTAATAGGCATGAAGAATTGTTAGTATTTGCCTTATTTTCTGAGGTTTCAGTATATCTAGTGCCTAATAAAGTAACTTTGCTGAAAGTTTGAAAATCTATGCAAACCCAACCAAAGAGGGCTCAATAAAAGGTATCATTCTGGTCACTTCAAGATGGAATGGCCAATCAGTAGGGTCCCTGCATTTAACTTCAGAGATGTTGTTACCACCTCTGTATGCCTTAACATTCTCCAGCTTCAGTGGCCATAATACCTTGACTGTTTCCTTGGTCAAAATCACCAATGGATGTATTTCAAGTAGATGGTTCTCTCTGTTCATAGGTATATATTTTTCTTATATTTAAATGTATTCTTTCAGATTGTGTACATATGTGTGTATATATATATATATGTACATATGTTTTTGTGTGTATATATATATATATACACACATACATATATATTTTAAAAATCTGAAAAAATATGCCTGACTGCTTAATATATACTTTATATTGTATACATAAATAATACATATTTTATATTCATATGAAATCTCCCCTACCAGGTTTCCATTGAAATTTCTTTTGCTTCAGTAATGATTTCATTTCAGTATTGTTTTTTTCTTCCCCACATGATCAGGATTTCAGGATTATTATTGTGGCTTTGCCAGTGTTTTGACTCTGCTCTAGTAATTTCTTTTGACATAATTTGATTAAAAAATGCAAAGTTCTTTTATTACTTATTGCTTTTGAAACACTGGATTTATAATCACAGACCTTAATTACTCCCTCCTCAATGTACTCTTCTCAGTATTTTGCAGATAATGAAAGTTTACTATATTTTTTTTTTACTATTTTATTGACATTTTGAGCCTTTACTAACTGCAGAGTTATATAAATTTAGATATTCTAAATTCCTCATCTGTTCATTTTCATTTTCTTCTATTCAGTTATTCTCTTTTTTAAAAGTAACTTGAGGAAGACTGTGAAGATTAAAATACACAGTTCTGGCCTTCAAGGAATTTAGAGTCTATGGAGGAACAGTTATACAAAGAAGTACATACTTTGTGGTAAAATAAAGTAAGATAATTGCTGTAAATGAAGTATGTGAAAATTTCAATAGGATGTGAGAATAAGAGCATCTTCATCTTATGGGGGTAAATTACGAAAGAAATAACATTTAGGTTAAGCTGTAACTGATGACTAGGGATCACCTCACGGGACCAGAAGAACAGGAGTATTCCAAGCAGGAAGTTCAGTTCAGTTCAGTTTAATTGCTCAGTCATCTCCGACTCTTTGTGAACCCATGGACTGCAACATGCCAGGCTTCCCTGTCTATCACCAACTCCCAGAGCTGCTCAAACTCATGTCCATCGAGTCGGTGATGAAACCAACCACCTCATCCTCTCTTGTCACCTTCTCCTGCCTTCAGTCTTTCCCAGCATCACTGTGTTTTCAAATGAGTCAGTTCTTTGCATTAGGTGGCCAAAGTATTGGAGTCTCAGCTTCAGCATCAGTCCTTCCAATGAATATTCAGGACTGATTTTCCTTAGGATTGACTTGTTTGCTCTCCTTGTAGTCCAGGGGACTCTCAAGAGTCTTCTCCAACACCACAGTTCAGAACCATCTTCAGTGCTCAACTTTCTTTATAGTCCAACTCTCACATCCATACATGACTACAGGAAAAACCATAGCTTTGACTAGAGGAATTTGTTGGCAGTAACAATATAAAAAATAAAAAGTAATGTCTCTGCTTTTTAATATGCTGCCTAGGTTGGTCATAACTTTTCTTCTAAGGAGCAAGTGTCTTTTAATTTCATATCTAAAGTCACCATCTGCAATGATTTTGGAGCCCAAGAAAATAAAGTCTCTCATTGTTCCATTATTTCCCCATCTATTTGCCATGGAGTGATGGGACCGGATGCCTTGATCTTTGTTTTTTTGAATATTGAGTTTTAAGCCAGCTTTTTCACTCTCCTCTTTTACTTTCATCAAGAGGGTTTTTAGTTTTTCTTCGCTTTCTGTCATAAGGGTGATATCATCTGCGTTTCTGAGGTTATTGATATTTCTCCTGACATTCTTGATTCCAGCCTGTGCTTCATCCAGCCCAGCATTTTTCATTATGTACTCTACATATAAGTTAAATAAGCAGAGTGACAATATACAACCTTGGCGTGCTCCTTTCCCAGTTTGGAGCCAGTCTGTTTTTCCATATTCGCTTCTAAGAGTTGAATCTTGACCTGCATATACAGATTTCTCAGGAGGCAGATAAAGTGGTCTGGTATTCCAGTCTCTTGAAGAATTTTCCACAGTTTGTTATGATCCACACAGTCAAAGACTTTGGTGTAGTCAGTGAAGCAGAAGTAGATGTTTTTCTGGAACTCTCTTGCTTTTTCTTTGTCCCAACAGATGTTGGCAGTATGATCTCTGGTTTCTCTGACATTTCTAAATCCAACCTGAACATCTGGAAGTTCACAGTTCACATACTGTTGAAAGTTGGCTTGGAGAATTTTGAGCATTACTTTGCTAGCATTGTGAGATGAGTGCAATTGTGCAGTAATTTGAACATTCTTTTGCATTGCCTTTCTTTGGGATTGAAATGAAAACAGACCTTTTCCAGTTCTGTGGCTACTGCTGTTTTTCCTAAATTTGCTGGCATATTGAGTGCAGCACTTTCACAGCATAATCTTTTAGGATTTGAAATAGCTCAACTGGCATTCCATCACCTCCGCTAGCTTTGTTAGTGGTGATGCTTCCTAAGGCCGACTTGACTTCATATTCCAGGATGTCTGGCTCTAGGTGAGTGCAGATCATGAAAATTTGGGTCATGGAGATCTTTTTTATATAGTTCTTCTGTGTATTCTTGCCAGCTCTTCTTAATATCTTCTGCTTCTGTTAGGTTCATACCTTTTCTGCCCTTTATTGTGCCCATCTTTGAATGAAATATTCCCTTGCTGTCTCTAATTTTCTTGAAGAGATCTCTAGTCTTTCCCATTCTATTGTTTTCCTCTATTTCTTTGCATTGATCAGTGAGGAAGGCTTTCTTATCTCTCCTTACTATTATTTGGAACTCTCCATTCAAATGGGTTTATCTTTCCTTTTCTTCTTTTCCTTAGCTTCTCTTCTTTCCTCAGCTGTTTGTCAGCAAGAAGGAATAACATGAAATCTGGAGCGGTGAGAGGGTAAGGTAAGTTTCAGGATTACCAGTATATCAAAGTAATGTAGGGTGAGGCTGTGTTGCTGCAGCGGGACAAGAAGAAGTAGGACAGGAATGTGAGTTAGGACCAGAAGTGTCAAAGTATATGTGACTTGTAAGACAGTAGTTTTCATTCCATGTTGTCTTGAAAATTTTACCTTAGAATGTGAATATATATTTAGTGGGAAAAAGGTTCTAGTGCCAAAAATTGAGGAAAACACTGCGTTAAAACTAGTTAATCATTATTTAATGTCTTTTCTGATCATTGTGACATGATTTGCATCATGAATCTTAAAAAATATAGAGAATAGTTCGACTCTGTATAATCATATTTTCCTGTCTAGAGGCTTTCCATGAGCCTGAAATTCAAATTAGATTCATAGCATTTAGTATAATGCATAGTTACATATTTGTCTTGTATTTTCTACTTATTTTCTCTTTTCCACATTAGATTATAATCACCCTGAAGGCAGGGGTTATGTTTATTTTGATTTACCTTTATACTCAGAGTCTGTTAGAATGGTCAGTATGAAGAAATGAGTACACATTTGAACAAAATATTTTGAGAAACTGTTTAAGTGAGAAGGAGAACCACTAAGGAATTTTGAACAGAGAATGGAAAAATCAGATTTTATATTTAGACAGATCACTCATGCTGCAGTGTGGAAGTTAAATGAAAAGAAAAAGACCAAGGAACTCTATCCAGTTGAGAGAGAAAAGAGGTTGGGAACAGAACACTGATAGTATTGATTATTATCTAAAAAATTCTGTATTAGTTTTGTATTGCTCTTGTAACAGATTACCATATATATAATGACTTAAAGCACACAAATTTATCCTTAAAGTTTTGTAGGTTAGAAATCTGACATGGCATGTTGACATCATGCCTAAAACTTTAAGTTCTTTCCTACGTCATCAGCAAATATTATTGACTTTTCTTCTTTGAAACCATATCAAATCCTATCGGTAACTGGGATTCATTTTACTCACTTGTAAGAATCTTTTTTGGAAAAAAAAAAATACATGCTGTTTTGTAATTAAAGAGTCTTCAAATAGAACAAAATTTTCTTAAAAAAAAAATAAGACCTTCAAAAATTTAGCCAATATTAGATGGGCTGTAACTATGGAAACTAATACCAAAAGAGATGTCCTTTTCATTATAGGGTACTGGAATGCAAGGGTAGGAAGTCAGGAGATACCTGGAGTAACAGGAAGGTTTGGCCTTGGAGTACAAAATGAAGCAAGACAAAGGCTAACACAGTTTTGCCAAGAGAACACACCCGTCATAGCAAACACCCTCTTCCAACAACACAAGAGAAGACTCTACACATGGACATCACCAGATGGTCAAAACTGAAATCAGATTGAAGCACTTTAACAGCATCATCTTGTAGGATTTGAAATAGCTGAACTATTCCATCACCTCCACTAGCTTTGTTCATAGTGATGCTTCCTAAGGCCCACTTGACTTCACATTCCAGGATGTCTGGCTCTAGGTGAGTGATGACACTATCATGTTTATCTGGGTCATGAAGACTTTTTTTGTATAGTTCTTCTGTGTATTCTTGCCAGCTCTTCTTAATATCTTCTGCTTCTGTTATCATCCTGCATTCCAGGATGTCTGGCTCTAGGTGAGTGATTGCACCATTGTGGTTATCTGGGTCCTGAAGATCTTTGTTGTGTAGTTCTTCTGTGTATTCTTGCCATTTCTTTTTAATATCTTCTGCCTCTGTTAGGTCCATACCATTTCTGTCCTTTATTTTTCCCATCTTTGTATGAAATGTTTCCTTTGTATCACTAATTTTCTTGAAGAGATCACTGGTCTTTCCCATTCTGTTTTTTCCTCTATTTCTTTGCATTAATCACTGGGGAAGGCTTTTTTACCTCTCCTTGCTATTCTTTGGAACTCTGCATTCAAATGGGTGTATCTTTCCTTTTCTCCTTTGCCTTTAGATTCTCTTCTTTTCCCAGCTATTTGTAAGGCCTCCTCAGACAACCATTTTGCCTTTTTGCATTACTTTTTCTTAGGGATGGTCTTGATTCCTGCCTCCTATACAATGTCATGAACCTCTGCCTGTAATTCTTCAGGCACTCTATCAGATCTAATCCCTCGAATCTATTTGTCACTTCCACTGTATAATTATAAGAGATTTGATTTAGGTCATACCTGAATGGTCTAGTGGCTTCCCTACATTTTTCAGTTTAAATCTGAATTTGGCAATAAGGAGTTCATGATCCTAGCCACAGTCAGCTCCCAGTCGTGTTTTTACTGACTGTATAGAGCTTCTCCATCTTTGGCTTCAAAGAACATAATCAGTTTGATTTCAGAAATGACCATCTGGTGGTGTCCATGTGTAGAGTCTTCTCTTGTGTTATTGGAACAGGGTGTTTGCTACGACCAATGTGGTTTCTTGGCAAACTCTGTTAGCTTTGCCCTGCTTCATTCTGTACTCCAAGGCCAAGTTTGCCTGTTACTCTAGGTATCTCTTGACTTGCTACTTTTGCATTCCAGTCCCCTGTAATGAAAAGGACAGCTTTTTGTGGTATTAGTTATAGAAGGTCTTGTAGGACTTCATAGAACCATTAAACTTCAGCTTCTTCAGCATCACTGGTTGGGTCACAGACTTGGATTACTGTGATATTGAATGGTTTTCTTAGAAACCAACAGAGATCATTCTGTTGTTTTTGAGATGGCACCCAAGTACTGCATTTTGGACTCTTTTGTTGACTATGATGGCTACTCCATTACCTCTAAGGGATTCATGTCCACAGTAGTAGATTTAATGGTCATCTGAGGTAAATTTGCCCATTGCAGTCCATTTTAGTTCACTGATTCCTAAAAGGTCGATGTTCACTGGACATGGAACAACAGACTGGTTCCAGATTGGAAAAGGAGTACATCAAGGTTGTATACTATCACCCTCCTTATTTAACTTATATACAGAGTATTTCATGTGAAATGCCAGGCTGGTTGAAGCACAAGCTGGAATCAAAATTGCCAGGAGAAGTATCAAAAACCCAGATACGCAGATGACACAACCCTTATATCAGAAAGTGAAGAAGAACTTTCATCAAGAGCTTCTTGATGGAAGTGAAAGAGGAGAGCAAAAAAGATGACTTAAAACTCAACATTCAGAATACTAAGGCCATGGCATCCAGTCCCATCACTTCATGGCAAACAGATGGGGAAACAATGGAAAGAGTGAGACACCTTATTTTTGGGGGCCAACCACTGCAGGTGGTGACTTTAGCCATGAAATTAAAAGATGCTTGCTCCTTGGAAGGAAAACTCTGACCAACCTAGACAGCATATTAAAAAGCAGAGACATTACTTTGCCAACAAAGGTCCGTCTAGTCAAAGCTATGGTTTTTCTAGTAGTCATCTAGAGATGTGAAAGTTGGATGATAAAGAAAGCTGAGCGCTGAAAAATTGATGGATTTGAGCAATAGTGTTGGAGAAGACTCTTGTGAGTCCCATGGACTGCAAGGTTATCAACTATGTCAATCCTAAAAGAACTCAGCCCTGAATATTCAATGGAAGGTCTGATGCTGAAGATGACGCTCCATTAGTTTGACCACCTGGTGCGAAGAACTGACTCATTGGAAAAGACCCTGATGCTGGCCAGATTGAAGGCAGGAGGAGAAGGGGAGGACAGAGCGTGAGATAGTTGGATCACATCACCAACTCAGTGGACTTGAGTTTGAGCAAGCTCCAGGAGCTGGTGATTGACAGGGAAGACTGGCATGCTGCAGTCTATGGGGTGGCAAAGCGTCGGACAAACTGTGCGACTGTGCTGACTGATTGATACTCTTTGCACCTGAAGTTTGAGAAGCTCTGTGGTCAGCAAAAGCAAGGCCGGGGGCTGACTGTGGCTAGGATCATGAACTCCTTATTGCCAAATTCAGACTTAAATTGAAAAACGTAGGGAAGCCGCTAGACCATTCAGGTATGACCTAAATTAAATCCCTTATGATTATACAGTGGAAGTGACAAATAGATATAAGGAATTAGATCTGAAAGAAAGAGTGCTTGAAAAAATATGGATAGAGGTTCATGACATTGTATAGGAGACAGTGATCAAGACCATTCCCAAGAAAAAGAAATGCAAAAAGACTAAACGGTTGTCTGAGAAGGCCTTACAAATAGCTGAGACAAGAAGAGCAGCTAAAGGCAAAGAGAAAAGGAAAGATATACCCATCTGAATGCAGAGTAGAAAATAATAGCCCAGAGATATAAGAAAGCCTTCTTCAGTGATCAATGCAAAGACATAGAGGAAAGCAATAGAATGGGAAAGACTAGAGATCTCTTCAAGAAAATTAGAGACAGCAAGAGAACATTTCATGCAAAGATGGGCACAATTAAAGGGCAGAAAAGGTATGGACCTAACAGAAGCAGAAAATATTAAGAAGAGCTGGCAAGAATACACAGAACTATACAAAAAAAAAGTCTTCATGACCCAGATAAACATGATAGTGTCATCACTCACCTAGAGCCAGACATCCTGGAATGTGAAGTCAAGTGGGCCTTAGGAAGCATCACTACTAACAAAGCTGGTGGAGGTGATGAAATTCCAGTTGAGCTATTTCAAATGCTAAAAGATGATGCTGTGAAAGTGCTGCACTCAATATGCCAGCAAATTTGGAAAACTCAGCAGTAGCCATAAGACTGGAAAAGACAGTTTTCATTCCAATCTCAAAGAAATGCAGTTCCAAAGAATGCTCAAACTACTGCATAGTTGCAATCATGTCACATGCTAGCAAAGTAATGCTCAAAATTCTTCAAGCAAGGCTTCAGCAGTACATGAACCATGAACTTCCAGATGTTCAAACTGGATTGAGAAAAGGCAGAGGAACCAGAGATCAAATTGCTGTCATCTGTTGGGTCATAGAAAAATCAAGAGAGCTCCAGAAAAATATCTACTTCTGCTTTTTTGTTGACTGCACAGAAGTCTTTGACTGTGTGGATCACAACCAACTGTGTAAAATTCTTTAAGAAATGGAAACACCAGAGTACCTTACTTGTCTCCTGAGAAACCTGTGTGGAGGTCAAGAAACAACATTTAGAACTATACATTGAACAACAGACTACCCTCAAATTGGGAAAAGAGTGTATCAAGTCTGTATATTGTCACTCTGTTTATTTAACTTATATGCAGAGTACATCATGCCAAATGGCAGGCTAGATTAAGCTCAAGCTGGGATCAAGATACCTGGAAGAATTAACAATAACCTCAGATGATACCACTCTTATGACAGAAAGCAAAGAGGAATTAAAGAGTCTCTTGATGAAAGTGAAAGAGGAGAGTGAAAAAGCTGACTTAAAACTCAACATTCAAAAAACAAAGATCATGTCATCAGGTTTCATGACTTCATGCTGTGAAGATGGGGAAACAATGGAAACAGTGACAGACTTTAGTTTCTTGGGCTCCAAGATCACTGCAGATGGTGACTGCAGTCATGAAATTAAAAGACACTTGCTTCTTGGCAGAAAAGCTATAACCAACCTAGACAGCATATTAAAAAACAGAGACATTACTTTGCTAACAAAGGTCTGTCTAGTCAAAGTTATGGTTTTTCCAGTAGTCATGTATGGATGTGAGAGTTGGACCATAAGGAAGGTTGAATGCTGAAGAATTGACGGTTTTGAACTGTGGTGTTGGAGAAGACTCTTGAGTGTCCTTTGGATTGTAAGGAGATGTAACCAGTCAATCTAAAGAAAATCTGTCCTGAATATTCATTGGAAGGACTGATGCTGAAGCTGAAACTCCAAAGTTTGGCCACCTGATGCAAAGAACTGATTCATTGTAAATGACCCTGATGCTGGGCAAGATTGAAGTCAGAAGGAGAAGGGGACAACAGAGAATGAGATGGTTGGATAGCATACCAGCTCCATGGACCTGAGTTTGAGCAAGCTCTGGGAGTTGGTGATGGACAGGGAAGCCTAGCGTGTTGCAGTCCATGGGGTCACAAAGTGTTGAACACAATTGAGCAACTGAACTGAACTGTGGAAACTGTATATTCTTTGTACATAGTGTTTGAAATTCCAAAGTTGTAGTATATGAAAAACTAAGTAGATCAACAACAAAACTTTTTGTTGTTTTTGTTTGTAGGCTTTTCAACACCATTGAAGAGCTTTATAATGGGTAGATAATTTTTTTTTAATTTTCTAAGTTAGCATAAATGTATTTAAAAAGTAAAACAGGGTTACTCTTTTCTGATAATTTAGTATTTCCAAGGAATCTTTGATCTACAATTTGATCTCTTGATATATTTACCTGCAGAGATGGAGATTCCCTGAGGAGACAAATCATTAGTGAATAAATAGTCCATCTCATTTATAAATTAGTCTCCTGTACGCCTGATTAGCAGGATTTAATCTTCTAAACTATGATCACTCAGAATAATAAAAATTGAGCTTCTCAGCCATGAATGCAGAAGATGGTCCTTGGTTTCTGATGAATTCACTGAGTTTCTCAACATTTTACATTTCTTACCATAGTTTGTGTCTTGAGTAAACAATAAATTGAAACTGATAGATGTCTTATGAAAGCATGCTTTCTTTTGCTTAATTATACTTGGGAAACCTATGTTCAATAAAGTATTCTCCATTTGCCTAAATGTTAAAATTTCATTATCATTTCTATTGCATTTACTTTACTGCACAGGATCCTGTTGATAAACATTATAACAATAGCACTTAATGATTTGCCTCCCGACAGGGTGATGATTATAATGCCAGGTTTTTTTTTTTTTTTTCCTTTTATTTTTTCTGCTAACAATAAAGCTTCCATCTGTCATTCTTTTCTATATACTGAAGCCATGCTGCTCTTGGCATGGGTTACATTTGTAAATGTTTCATTTATGAGCCATTCCTCACCCTGACTCCTCTGCAGTACAGAAATATGCCACAGAAGATCAGTTGTCTTGCAGTTCATTCATGAGCCTCTAAATCTGGCATTGCATTTGGTCTGTCATTTCCTCAATAGTTTCTAGCAGGAAGTTGTCCTACATAATTCTCATAACTTTATTTATCAAATAATTATGCTAAATAGCTGTTCAATCTGTAAATATCTGACAACTGGTTTTCTTAATATTTTGTTTTTACCTTTTTACTGTCCATTTCTCTTGTTATAGACTAATCTGTTCCACAGGCAGTGTTACTTAACAATATCCTCAGTACAGTTTAATTTATGATTCAGAAGATAACACACATTCTTTGGGCAGTCAAGGATGTTAAAATTATGATAAAAGAGTTAAAATTGCATTTTTATTCAAATTATTCTTTTGTAGCATATCCCCAGAATGTATGTCATTATATGAACAGATTATCAAGTTTCATGACCTGACAACCATGTTTTGTAAGCAACTGACTGTGAAATGTTATTGTTCATAAACAATTTAGCTGATTTAGACAGGGACAATTTAGTTGTACCATTTTTAGAGACAAAAGAAGCTAGAGTAATATTTTTGGGATCAGCGGGAGACAGGGTTGGGGAAATCTAAGGAAAAAATCATTGTCTTACATCCTTTCTGAACACTCTTTGAGTAGATCAACTAATAAGTTAAATTCAAAGGGCAAAGGAGAGACAATCATCACCCACAAAACAGTGAGCCAACTTTTGTTTTACTTTGTCTTCCTTTACATTCCATCCTAGTAGAGTAGCTAACAAGATTAGAGTGTGTTGAAAGTCAGATTCTAAGGCTTAGAGAGTTACTTGCTTGATTTAAGGCAGAGTAACTCCCAGCAATTGGTAGAATAAGAATTTTTACTTAACTAAGTTTACCAAAGTACACAATAGTAGAGCCAGGTATAGAACCCAGGAAGTAGATAGAAGATATATTCTAAACAGAGAATAATATCTTTGTAAGTGATAGAAACTGGGGTTTCAGGAATTCTCTTTCAGAATATTTCTTTGAGGTACTGTTTATGTAGTGTGATTTTAGATATACCATGAAGAAAAACCCAAGTTAATCTCACCAAAGGTGCTGTAATCAGTTCAGATATAAACTGAATAAATAAATAAGTAGGGTGGAAGGGATAAGGGGAAGTGAGTATTCATAAGCACATCTTTAAGGATCTCCCTGTAGCTCAAATGATAAAGAATCTGCCTGCAGTGCAGGAGACCAGGGTCCGATCCTTGGGTCGAGCAGTTCCCCTGGAGAAGGGAATGGCAATCCACTCCAGTATTCTTGCCTGGAGAATCTCAAGGACGGAGAAGCCTGGTGGGCTACAGTCCATGGGGTCGCAAAGAGTCGGACACGACTAGCAACTAGCACAAGCACATCTATGTGCTGTTTTAGTTAAGGTGTTTTCTTACTATGATAAATGCTTTCAGTGGGGCAGCAGATAGAGGAGGATGATTTGAACACTGTAATGTCAGAGATGGATATAGATGCAAGGGTTTGGATTCAGAGTGCAGCCTGAGGGCACTCTGTGATGAAAATGTAGGGGCCAGGTAGAGCAGAGCAGGGACTCCAAAAAGTACAGAAAACACCTTCTCACAATCCATTCTGTGCTCCATACAAACACCTACTCATTTTGTCCTTAACCACATCTGAGAGATCATATAAGATAACCTTTGACCTTCCCCAATACAAACTGAAGTTCAGTAGCCTTTAAATTTCCTGCAGTGCCTGCCTTCCCACTAATCCTGCACACCTTTTTCAGTATTTAATTGAGTATTTTTACCCAGGATGTGAGTTTCTTGCCCACACTCATTCATTTGTTCTTTCATTCACATATTTTATTCAACAAATGTATACACATACATAGACAGACCCTTCCTTTTAGGAGCTTGTATTATGTGGGCAGAACTGACTTGAAAATTAATATATCTTTAGTGAAAGTCAATCAGTCGTGTTCGATTCTTTGCAACCCCGTGGACTATACAGTCCATGGAATTCTCCAGGCCAGAATACTGGAGTGGGTAGCCGTTCTCTTCTCCAGGGGACCTTCCCAACCCAGAAATCTAACCAGTCTCCTGCATTGCAGGCAGATCCATTTCCAGCAGAGCAAACAGGGAACCTCTTTATTTGGCTATAATTTCGTTGAACAAAGATGAGAATGCTGTCCTTTTAAAGTTTATATTTGAAAATTTGACAATACAATTATTGTTTTTACCTGGTACTTTTATTTATTTATGATGATTAAAACTTAGATTAGAAAATGTTTGCTTCTGATGTTTAACTTTTAAAATCTCCCACTCTAAGTAAAACACTATGTCTCTCCTGAAAAATTTAGCAGATATTTCCTGTATTTGGTACTACTTTGGACAAGAGTACCCTTCAGGTAGGAAATTGTTATTTCTCTTCCTGTTGTCTACTGGGATTCTTTTCTACAGTCTGTTCATTCCTTGGCACTTCTTTAGAAACTGAGATAAGTGGTCCAATTACCCACGGTTTGGATGGTGATGTTGATGTTCTATTTGGTGTCCGCCCTTTTAGAAAAGCAATTTAATTCTGTACATTCTAGTAAATAGCTTCAGCCTTTCCTCTTCTGCACCTTCTGAATAAGGGTGTTTTAATCTGTTTTACTATTTACATGTTTGAATAAACTATGGCATGCGAGTTGACACAAAAATCTAACAGCTGGAGTGAAAAAATAAGACCAAATACTCCTTTAGGGTAGACATTGTATCTTATAAACTTTCTATACCCTCCATTTGTTAATATAGAGTCTAAATATTGCAGAAACTCAATTAATGTTTGTTGAAATAATATTAAAATATCATAATATAAAATCAAGTAAAATATTTTCACTATCATGTCCTAAAGAAGGAAGTAAAAACTTTCTATCATGTCTATGTAAGTGTAATGGAAGAAAAAAAACAATCTAGGAAAAATTCTTTTTTCTTTCCATTTTTGAGGAAAAAAGAAAAGATTCTTTTTCACTCATAAGTTTTTCTTACAGTCCAGTAAAAACCATTTTTTCCTTCTCAATGCAGAGCCACTTTGGTTTTAAGGTAAGGGTTTCAATAGGATTTTTTAGACTTTTCTTCCATTATATAGAAATGGTTTTGCATTGAGATGTACATTACATTGTAGATAAAGACTTCCAAATAAGTAGTCATAATCTCTTTTATCAGAGCTATAAAAACAAAGATTTAAGCTCCTTTAAGACCTTGACTTTAATTTAAAAAAAAAAAAAGGAAAATGTTCAAAGCCATGGAAAACAATTGAGAAGTGTGAAAGAAATGAAATGTGAAAGAAATGAACTAGAAACACAAGAAGCCACTCTGATGCTGTGTAAGTGATGCAGAGAAAGTGCAGTGGTTTGAGCTAAGTGGAGTTTTTGAGTGAGTTTATGTTGTGAGTTTCTGTGAGAGATGAAAAAAATCATGTTCATGAAATATAAGATTAGAAAATGTAAAACTAAAGCCAAGTAGTCTCTTCTACCTATTAAAACTTTGAAGCAGATGAAAATAATACTTCTACTAAATGAAGTTTTCAATACTTAGTTTCTTTGTAGGCCAAAGAGTTGAAGATGTCAAAATGAAAGTATTATGTATTGCTATTAATTTGTAACATACAAAATTTCCTTTCTTTTTTTTTTTTCTTTAAGCCGGTAGATAATTGAACAGTTTATGGGGAAAGCATGACTTGAGGTGACTCATTGGTAAGTCTTAAAGACCTTGTTCAGGAGCCCAGAGGGAACAGACCAAAATCTCTCAGTGACCTTGTGATGGGTTTAGATCCACCTGTGGTTCTCCTTCTAATGTGTCTCTGTGGTAAGCCTTCCTGTCTAATGGCAGACTTTAGAGATGATTATGGGACTGAAGCATAAAAGTCTATGTCAAGCAGGATAACCTTATAAGGTTTCTTTGAGTAAAATAGGAGGGACTCATTGGTATAACTTGCCTTCTAAAAAGCAAACCAGCTTGAATTCCACACCGCACCCCCACCCCCTGCTTTTCTGGTTTAAGGTGATAATTAAGGGAGGTAGTTTCTGGCTATTATAGCTTATTTTTCCATCAGAACTAAAAAACAGTGATTTTTTTTTTTCAAGAAGGAACAGAGACAGATGTTTGAACCTGCTTTCTGGGGGGAAAAAAAAAGATTATTTTCTATTAGAGTAGAAAGCTGAAGGTTGTGAGTTCACTTGTTCTAGACTGATTTTATTCTCTAATCTTGAGAAAGCTATTTAAAGTCTCTGTGGTCATATTACCTTATCTTTCAAGTACGATTTCCAAACTCTCACCTAGGGTAGACAAAATAACCATGAACAGCACCTGTATTAAAAACAAACAATCAACAAGAAAAATAGTAAAGCTGTGACAAAACAAAATGCTGTAAGTATTCTTAATGAACAAGTATTGATCTCAGTTTCTAGATAAAAGTACTTTGTTATTAATATATTTAAGAAGGAATGAGTCTCCTTGGAAAATGTCAATATTCAGAGGGACATACTAAGGGGTAAACATAATAATCCTATGTTTACTTAAAGCAATCTGTGTTTGATTTATTTTTAGAAATTAAATATTGATTCTGACTCTCTGTGAGGGTAAAAACCCATAGTATCTGAAAGTTAAAACTGATTTTTGCCAATCAAACACATGCAGTTATGTCAAAACATTAGTTAATATGGTAACCTAAATGCCAGTTTAAAATAGGATTTAAATAGGTGGATATTGAAGTAGACTACTGCTGTTTATAGATAGGTGGATATTAATAGATATAGATACCTATGTGCTTATATATCTGTGCCTATAATTCAAATTATTCTGTGATTGTTTTATATCTGGTCATGATGTCCGAAGTGTTCCCTTATTTTACCTATGTTATAGGAGGTGGTAAGTGTGTTAACAGTCAATGGAATATGGAACTAACTAAAATCTCTACTAACTTGTTACTAAGTGACTTTATCTTTCTGGGTCTTTGTAAGAAGTCTGTTGGAGAAAATTTTAAACCAGTGTTTACTGCTGTGTAAATGTTTAAAGATATTGATAAATTTCTGGACTCGATTCACTTGCCATTAACTTGAATTTTTATAGCAAAACTATCCTGAAAGAATAACTACTTTAAAAAAAAAAAAGAATAACTACTTTCTTAGTGGGTTGATTGATCTCTTATTGTTCAATTTTTCAAAATGCTGTATTAAATAAAATCTCATCTTTTTTATTGTGCAGTTGGAATGAAGATGATCTTCTATTATATACTGTAAACCTATATGCTAATTGTTTTTTAAAAATAGCTTTTTAAAATTAGTTTGTTTATTTTAATTGGAGGCTAATTACAATATTGTAGTGGTTTTTGCCATACATTGACATGAATCAGCCCCGGGTTCTCCATCCTGAGCCCCCTCCCACCTGCCTCCCCATCCCATCCCTCAGGGTCACCCCAGTGCACCAGCCCTGAGTGCCCTGTCTCATGTATCGAACCTGGACTGGCAACCTGTTTCACATATGATCATGTACATGTTTCAATGCTATTCTTTCAAAGCATCCCACCCTCGCCTTTTCCCACAGAGTCCAAAAGACTGTTCTTTACATCTGTGTCTCTTTTGCTGTCTTGCATATAGGGTCATCGTTGCCATCTTTCTAAATGTTTTTAAAGTAATATATCTTAAATTTACTGAAAGGAATATAAATACTCAATAAATTATTCAAAGGAAAGAAATTGACATTGAACTTCTTAATGTTGGGTACTTATTACTCTCACATTTAATCCAGTGCTATCAACCTTGTCTTTGTCATTTGATATCTTCTTTTAACTACAATAACATTTTCTTGTAACTTCCGAAGAATGAGTAAAGGGAACACTAATAAATTAAGAGATATTTTCAGAGAAAGATATGCTAGAGATTTATTTCTGAAAGTTGATAGGGAAATTGTGCATAGTTTAACCTATTCTATGCATTATGTTGCTTATTAAATGAAATAAACATTTTAAAACTTTAGTTTGATAACCCTAACCTACTACTTTTATGTATTGTTAGTTTATCCTATTTCTCATTTATTATGATATGAATAAATAGTTATATTTTCATGTGTAACCCCTAAACAAATCACTGGTGTTAATCTTGCCGTATTTAAAATCTTGCTAATAAATTAAAAATAATAGAGTATTGAGTTTTACTGAAATTAATATTGAGATGGTGTTCTTTTCCTCCCTTAGTTTACAGTATTTTTGCACTCTAGTAGGGACTAGATAACTTTTATTTAAAGCCAGCAGGAGGAGCTCTCACCTTGCTGGGTCCAATGTAATTAGTATGCCTGAAAAATCTTTGAGTTTGTGGGGTTTTTGTCTATGAAACAACTGATAAAATTTAAACATATGTCACATGTAATGGTGTTAAAAATAAAAATAAATCCTTGGTTTTATTTTGATATTAATGCATCCTTCGCCTGTCAGGAATACAAATTTGAAATTTTGCTGTTCTTATGAATTTTTAAAGGTATGATTGCAGTTTAATGAGGAAGGTAAACCAGTTATGTAAATCTTGTTTCATGAATCTACTAATAAACAAAAAAGCTGCTCTTAAGGATCTTCACGGTTGTAGATATGTACAGATTTTCTTTTTTCGTTTGTTTTGAAATGATTATACTTCAGTTTACAAATTATAAACATTTTAAGAATTGAGCAGCCCAAATATATTTTAAAAAATAATTACCTCAGTTAATCAATTAATTATTTTGACAGACTATGCAAAAGAAATCTTCATTGGTAGACTTCAATATTAGGGAGTTTTAAACTCTGTACTCCAATAAACTCCCTGATTTAAATGGCATGATACCAATAAAGCGTCTGTAGAACCCATTGATGAGAAAAGTAGAATATAAACTTATCTAGATTTGGAATCAGGAAAGTAAATGGTGATTTTTCTCTGCATCTACAAAAACAAAAATAGAAAAACAAATAATGAAGTTTCATATTCAAACTTAAAAGGAAGGAATAAAACACTTTAAATTTTTAAAGGAGTTGTCTAGCATCGGCTTCTCTGATAGCTTAGTTGGTCTGGTCAAGAATCTTCCTGCAATTCAGGAGACCCTGGTTTGATTCCTGGGTGGGGAAGATCCACTGGAGAAGGGATAGTCTACCTACTTCAGTATTCTTGGGCTTCACTTGTGGCTCAGCTGGTAAAGAATCCACCCATAATGCAGGAGATTTGGGTTTGATCCTTACTCTGGGAAGATTCCCTGGAGAAGGGAATAGCTACCCACTCCAGTATTCTGGCCTGGAGAATTCTGTGGACTGTGTAGTCCCTGGGCTCGCAAAGAGTTGGACACGACTGAGTGACCTTCACTTCCTTCCTTCCTTATTCTAGCATGAATTTCCTGGTTGGAATCACTTTGTGATCCTAGCGAAAATATGTAAGCTCTCTGGGCCTTAGTTTTCTCACCTGTAACTTGAGCATTAAGAAAAAAAAAAGAATTTATAGGGCATTGTGAAATTCCTTGAAGAAGGAAGCACATAGACCATCCTTCCTGTATGCATGCTTTGCTAAGTCACTTCAGTCGTATTCAACTCTCTGCGACCCTACGAACTGGAGCCAACCAGGCTCTTCTGTTCATGGGATTTTCAAGGCAAGAATACTGGAGTGGGTTACCATGCCGTTCTCCAGAGGATCTTCCTGACCCAGGGATCAAACCCATGTCTCTTATGTCTCCTACAGTGGGAGGTAGGTTCTTTATCACTAGCACCAACTGGGAAGCCTATCTGGCTGAATTAGTATCATTACTTAATCAGCCTGCTAGGGAAAGAATGAGCTTCCGGGTGGCTTAGTGGTAAAGAATCTGCTGCAACGCAGGAGACACAGGAGACACGGGTTCAATCCACGCAAGGTCCCCTAGAGTAGGAAATGGCAACTCACTCGAGTATTCTTGCCTGGCAAATCCCATGGACAGAGGAGCCTGCTAGGCTCCAGTCTATGGGGTCACAAAGAGTCAGATATGAATGATGTATTCCAAAATATAAATGTGTTAAATGAGTAACATTACATTTTTGAGTGCCCCAAAGTAGATTCTGCTATTACACATTTCTGAATTCTTTTCTATAGTATATTGTTGTTTGTTCGCTAAGTTGTGTCTGACTCTTTTGTGACCCCATGGATTATAGTCTGCTAGTCTCCTCTGTCCATGGGATTTCCCAGGCAAGAATACAGGAGCGGGTTGCCATTTCCTTCTCCAGAGGATCTTCCCAACCCAGGGACTGAACTTGTTTCTCCTGTATCGGCAGGTGGATTCTTTACCACTGAGCAACATGTATATACCAAAAGTAAAATTATATTCATTTGATAACTTAAGCTTGGAGTTTGAATATTTATTTTGACTTCAGCTTTTTTCTCTAATATGTGAGATTATTATTTTTACACTGAATGAACCCAAATGCCGTCAAGTATCATTTTGGGAATTTGCATGTGTGTGTTTGTGTGTGTGTGTGTATGCATTTGTACTTTCTTTTACTTGTAGGCTTGTTAGAATTATATGTTAATATGGTGTAAATGAAGCTATAAAGAAAGCCTGTTTAAAGGCCCTAGCCCTTATGTGTTCTTTTATATCTTTACATGATATTAGCAGCATTGGAAGTCATTAGCTAAATATATTAATTCATTAAGGATAGAAAATGTTGTAGCCTAATTTGGTCATTCCTTCTTCATTTATTAACTCAAATATTTCAATAAGAGGAATGTTCCTTCATTAACTATTTCTTTATTTAGAAATAGTTCATATATAAAAAACTAAGTATTTTGTTCTTTTCAGTTTTTTTAAGTTTTTAAAATAATGCCTTCCTAGTGTGCTGCAAAATACATTAGTAGGTATATTTTACCATGATGAATGCATGGATTTAAGCATATTTGAAGTGTTTCAATACTGTATAGTCATTAATCTTGTATATGTTCAAATTATCTATTTTTAGTCAGTGGAAGTTTATGCCAATTGGTTCTTGAGTCCTTTTTACATTTCCCTAGTAAACACTGATATATTCCTTGATTTGGTGTAAGGACTATAAAACAACACCCATGAAGTAATTTTACAAAACATAAAAAGTAAATTAAATGGAACCTTGATCTGGTCAAGCCACTTAATATATCTACCAATTTAAAGAAAACAGAGAATGGGGAATTATGTTCAGTGATTTCTCACAAAAAGGAAAATCTAGAATGTGTGGTAAAACTACTTTTGTGGGTCAAATTTTTTTCTAGTAAATTTTATTTCATGTAATGAAAAAGATAACTGGCTAGTTAAAACAATGAGATACTATTGTACATCTGTTAGAATGCCTTAAAAAAAGAAAACTGAACAGTACATCTTCTGGTGAAGATGTAGAACAATTGGAAAATCATACATTCTACTAAAGGGAATGTAAAACTACACAGCCATTTTGGAATCCAGTTTGGCAGTTTCTAAAAAATAAACATTCTTTATGTAACTCAGTAATTGCTATTTACAATGGAGAAATTAAAACTTCGGTTTGTATAAAAATCTGTACATGAAAATTCATCAGCTAGGGAATCCCATTCTATATAATACTTTTCAGCAATAAAAAGGATCTGAGTATTCAGATGTATATATTGATACACACAGCGACATAAATGAATCTCAAATGTGTTATGCTAAGTGAAAGAAAACAGGCTCAGAAAACATCATACTGTATGATTTCATTCATTCAACATTATGGGAAAGTTAAAATCAAGGGACAGAAGTCAGATTAATGGTTTCTGGGGATATTGAGGGGACTGGATTTACCATAAAGGATCACAGGGGAAATTTTGGTGGTGATGGAAATATTCTATAGCTTGATTGTAGTGATAGTTACGTGATATCGGAGTTAGTCACAATTCCTAGAAATGCTCATTTAAATAGGCTGAATTTTATTGTAAGTAAATCATACCTCAAAAAATCTAACTTAAAAAAAAAAAAAAGTGAGGACCTATAAAATTTTAAAAAAATGAAGAGAACAAGACCTCATTGTAATGTATGGACTTATTTAGATCTTGATTTTCTGTTAAAATAAGTTGGGACCATAGGAATATTGAACACTGACTGGATATTTGATGATATTAATTAATATATACCATTTATAGTAATGATTGAGATATTATAGTTATATTAAGAGGAATCTTTATCTTAGATATACATACTGACATTTTTACAGATGAAATTAGATGATTACTAGAATTTGCTTCAAAGAAATCTTGCAGTAAGAGTAGGTATGCAAGTATAGATGAAATAAGATTGGCTATAAATTTGTAACAATTGAGGCAGGGTAATTAATACAATGAGGGTTCATTGTACTGTTTTCTTCACATTTTAAAGTATTTGGCAATTTTGCATAATTAAAATTAATCATTGCAGCTCAGTTTTACAAATATATGCTTAGTGAATATATTAGAAGAATATTCTGCAATGAGCATGTAGAGTTTATCCCAGAACTTTAAGCAGGGTTTCATACTAAAAATCAATAAAGTATATCACAGTCATTCAAAAAAAAAAAAAATCACAGAATCCTTACCATAAACACCAAACAACAGATGCCAAATAACACATTTCCAATGGCACTTTTTTAAACTACCAAAAACCCTCCACTTTCTTAGCTAGATCAAATAAAACTTGAGATGAGATACCAAAGCATTGTTTCTTACAATTTGGTCCATGACCTTACTGGGGATTTGGAGGTAGAAGTTAAAAATATGGGTCGTATGTGAAGCTGAAACTCCCAATACTTTGGCCACCTGATGCGAAGAACTGACTCATTGGAAAAGACCCTGATGCTGGGAAAGATTGAGGGCAGGAGGAGAAGGGGACAACAGAAGATGAGATGGTTGGATAGTATTACTGACTCAATGGACATGAGTTTGAGCATGCTCCAGGCATTGGTGATGGACAGGGAAGCCTGGCAAACTGCAGTCCATGGGGCCGCAAAAAGTCGGACACAACTGAGTGACTGAACTGAACACATTAACTTGGTGAAAACGCTACCAAAATACTCCCCAGTTGATCTCCATTTATCTTTCTAGCCTCGTTTCTGTTCTCTTAATTCCCCTAAATATTTTCCACTCCTACTTCCCACTCCAGCAACTGAGAACTAATTTAGTTATAGCCCAGTGACTTTATAGAAGGTGTTTCTCAGCACATATGATTAAAGACCCCTTCATCCTAGCCCAGACCAAATTGCATTTCCTTTATGAAATCATCTCAGACCTCCATGCCAACCTTTTTGTTGTTGTTGTTCAGCTGCTCAGTCGTGTCTGACTCTGAAACCCCGTGGACTGCAGCAGGCCTGGCTTCCCTGTCCTTCACTATCTCCCAGAGTTCGCTCAAACTCATACCTATTGCGTTGATGATGCCATCCAACCATCTCATCCTCTGTTGTCCCCTTCTCCTCGCGCCTTCACTCTTTCCCAGCATCAGTGTCTTTTCCAGTGAATCAATTCTTTGCATCAAGTGGCCAAAGTATTGGAGCTTCAGCTTTAGCACCAGTCCTTTCAATGAATATTCAAAGTTGACTTCCTTTAGGACTGATTGGTTTGATCTCTGTGCAGTCCAAGCGACTCTCAAGGGTCTTCTCCAGAACCACAGTTTGAAAGCATCAATTCTTGGGTGCTCAGCCTTCTTTATGGTCCAGTTCTCATGTCCATTCAGCCTTAGCCTAATTTAATTGTTAAGCTATTGTGTAGTCTACAATTTTAGAATTTAAGAGAATATGTCCTGATTATTTGTTTGTATGTCTTCCCAACCAGATTATGAGTTTCTTTTGGTCAGGGAATAATGTGTGTGTTTTTGTTTTGGCTTTTACTTCCTTTAGCAGTAAGTGTACTAGTGCATACAGTCATAATGTAATCCATGCTTTAAAGATATGAGTTTATTCAAAATGTGTTGCCAGTAATACACAAGGTCATTTAATAACACAGAAAGAAAATATACAGACCTGCTTTAAAATTTTTTTTTCTTTAATATGGTAAAAAAAAAGACTATTTTTATAAATGAGAGGGTAAACATTTCACTGTTGGTCTGCAGAGTGGCCCCATACTCACACGGGGCAAGGACAGAGCAAAGGAAGGAGCAGATCACTCCAGACTGGTAGGTGGCGGGTTTAAGAAGTAGTCTTACATGTACAAGACTTGTCTTGTGCAGCTGCCAAATAAGTAGGCCTCTGCACTTGACCACCAGAGTCCTAGAGGCCTCAACAGGGTTCAGTCATATGTACAATAGAGATGGTTTCAGCAGCACCTTGCCCTCTCAAGGCTCTGCCCTTAGAACAGCTACCGCTGCGGGAGTGATAGGCAGAGTGTACATTCTAAGGACAGGCGAGGAGCTCACGAGCCTCCCATCCATCGGTCAGGTCCTGCTTATGGGTCGTCTGGTGGTTGTATTCTCTTGCTTACCTCTTCCAACATTTATCATTTTTACTAAAAATGACTGTGTTAGTTCTGTTATTCCATTTCATTTAGTGTTGTTAAACACACATTTCTTATTTTAAAATTAATGTACATTAATTTTATATTTATTTTATATTTACACATTCATTTTATATTTACCTTGTAGCTCAGCTGGTAAAGAATCCACCAGCAATGTGGGAGACCTGGGTTTGATCCCTGGGTTGGGAAGATCCCCTGGAGAAGGGAAAGGCTACCCACCCCAGTATTCTGGCCTGGAGAATTCCATGGATTGTAGAGTCCCTGGGGTCGCAAAGAGTCAGACACAACTGAATGACTTTCACTTTCACTATTATTATTATATATTAAGCTTTAGTATTTCTAAATAATTTTACATAAGTCATGCAACTTATTAAAGTTAATTCAAAGACTAATAGTAAAGGTAGTTGACATTAGTGATTTAAATAACTAGTTTCTATTTATATCAATTAAGAAGTTCATACAAGTTTTTTTTTTGTTGTTTATTTGATTCCAGTTGTGTTGCTTGATACAACAACTGTGCTGGGAGAGCTAGGATGGAAAACATATCCATTAAATGGGGTAAGTTTAAATATCTTTCAAAATTGTTATTCTGTTGGGTTTTTAGGGTGTATTATAATAGTTAAAAGAACAGAATATTGTCCAATGTTTTAAATATGAATTTTAGCATGAAACTTAAATCCTATGGAAAAGATTAAAATACAGTTAGAACTGGTAATCAGTGGAATGATATATGAAAATGCTTTCTTCTAAATTAGTAATTTTTCTTTAATATATTGTTTATATATAGTAGTATTAGAATAGTGCCCATATAAATATTTTCTTTAAAAATAAATGTTTTCTGTGTATATGTTAAATTTGGTAACCTCATTGAATATTTGTATGTAAACAGCTTTAGATTATCATAGCATAAGTCAATTTTACAGATGCCATTTGGTGTTCATTAGAAAATATGAATCTTCTAAAGTAGTATGTATCTTTTGAACTTTTCAGAAAGATACATTATAATTAGATTTTTGTTAGCAGAGTGTAGTTGCTTTTGAAAGGCTTATAAGGATATAAAGTTTTTTGGGTATTGACATCATTTTAGCTATGGTTGTATTTGACTTTTTACATGTTTTGATATATTTTGCGTCATTTTCACATTCAGTTTATTTCTACATTTTTTATTTCAAGCTAAAATAAAAGGGCGATTTGTGATGCTTTTTATCTTGATTTTGTCTGTTTAAATAAATCTTCAACAATGGAGGCAGTCAGATGTTTCTAGATACACTTGGGTTAGCTTTTCTTCCTTTTCTTAGAAATTATATTTTTCTTATTCATGACATTCTCCCTGATACTATTCTACATTGCTTTTTTCTGTTATATTTACAAATTTAAATCTGAAAGGAGAAGTTGACCCAAAATTGTTTTGTTTTTAGAATCATTAGAATAATGCTATTTGAGTTTGACCTTTATGTCAGGAATTATTCAACAGTCACTCATTAAATTTTTATTTTCAAATAAAACTTCCTGTAAGAGTTTAATCTTTCTTTGTTTAACAGGTTTTTTGTTTCTTTAGATTTGTTTGTTTATAAACTGTGGTTTTATTGTTTCTGAAGTTCTTGTCATGCCATTTCTGAGAATGTGTCTTTTAAACTAAGATTATGCTTGTACCTTCATTATCTTATTTTCATTAAAATGAATATATATCAGTATTCATTGAATGTAGTTAGTATGTTATATTGATCAAAGTTACTTTGAAGTGAATAAAACTTATTTTCCAGAATATCTTTCCAAGATCTATATCTTTTTCTCAGTAGATGAAGTAACTTATAAAGACTTAAAAATGATTAAGTAGTCTATAAGCCCCACTTTTTCATTTTTGAAAAAAATGACAAGCAATGTTATCAGTCATACTATCACTGATTTTATGTAATCATAGCTGAAGAATCATATCAGGAACAGCAGGAGTTGTGCCCCTGCTCTGGTGATTGTGTTTGGCTTGATCACAGGGCTGCATTTCTTAATGCAAACTGGTAACCAGGAGACATAGGGACTTACAGAGTTACAAATAAACTTACTACTATCATTCTTGTAATGATTTCATCATAGGTGTTATGAATTGGGAACTTTTCTATGTCTGGTTTATTACATAGAGAGAGGGCAGAGTTGTCTGAAAAATTATGTTTACTTCATAGTTTTCTATTTGCCAGACACTGCTCTGAGAATTTTATCCTTTTATTTTTCACAATGGCCTATGAGGTTTGTCCCTGCGGGAGAAACCCAGTATTAAGGAGAACAAGGAACAAAAGATACCAAGAATTTATAGGCTGGGTAGTGAGTGATGCACCTCAATACATGCTGCATTATTTCTGATTCTAGTGCCTGTATGCTTATGATGGTGCTGCAAACAGAGGAGGATTGGAAACTTTATGAAAAGCCGGTTACATATGTGTGCTATTTGCATAATTGATTCAGATTTTTTTCTCCTCTTGATAAACATACTGCTAAACTGAAATGTGCATTTTGGGCACCAACCAGGAATGAGCAGGAGAAGAGAGAAAGAAGAAGGAAAGGAAACTACACTAGAAAATAAATATGATAGAATAAGGTAGCAAAGGAAAAGATGGTTAAAAATCCTTTGAGCATTTACCACATACTAGGCTTTGTTCAAAGCACTTTACTCACATGAGTCCTAGAAATCAAGTATATATTTTCTCTATTGAAAGATGTGAACCTGAGGTATGTTAAATAACTTCTACGTGGTCACAGAGCAAGGAAGTAATTCAGCAAAATTTCTAAGCCAAACATATTTTAATCTTCAATGTATCTGTGGTCATTTTACAGCTCAGTGCTTTTTATTTAAGATTTTGCCATGTAAAGATAAAGGGAAAAGTAATACAAGGATTCAGACATTAAAAAGTAACCTGGCTGAATACTGAATTACCTTGAGATACCACTGATGGGATAGACTATATTACTTTTAGATTATCACCCAGATAATAATGCATATATGGACAATGTCAGCGGTAGGAATTCTTGAAAATTGGAGCACATGGAAATATTTTATAAGAGATATGGATGAAGCGTCATGAATTAGATAAAACAAAGGTGAATCAAGGGAAACAGTAAAATGGATAGATGACATTAGAAAATTTTAAAGAAAATACACAACATAAGTTTCTCTTTTAATGAAGGGAATAGGTTACTGACAAGAATAGAGCTTTCGGTTCAGTCGATCAGTCCTGTCCAGCTCTTTGTGACCCTATTGACTGCAGCATGCCAGGCTTCCCTTGTCCATCCCCAACTCCCGGAGCTTGTTCAAACTCATCCATCGCATTGGTGATCCCATCCAACCATCTCATCCTCAGTTATCCCCTTGTCCTCCCGCCTTCAGTCTTTTCCAGCATCAGGGTCTTTTCCAATGAGTGGGTTCTTCACATCAGGTGGACAAAGTATTGGAGTTTCAGCTTCAACATCAATCCTTCCAGTGACTATTCAGGACTGATTTCCTTTAGGATGGACTCGTTTGATCTCTGTGCAGTCCAAGGGACTCTCAAGAGTCTTCTCCAACACCACAGTTCAAAAGCATCAGTTCTTCAGCACTCAGCTTTCTTTATAGTCCAAATCTCACGTATATACATGACTACTGGAAAAACCATAGCTTTGACTAGATGGGCCTTTGTTGGCAAAGTAATATCTCTGCTTTTTAATATGCTGTCTAGGTTGGTCATAACTTTTCCTCCAAGGAGCAAATGTCCTAATTTCATGGCTGCAGTCACCCATCTGCAGTGATATTGGAGCCCCCAAAAATAAAGTTTCTGTTTCCATTGTTTCCCCATCCATTTGCCAGGAAGTGACGGGACCAGATGCCATGATCTTAGTTTTTGGAATGTTGAGTTTTAAGCCAACTTTTTCACTCTCCTTTTTCACTTTCATCAAGAGGCTCTTTAGTTCTTCACTTTCTGCCATTAGGATGTTGTCATCTGTGTATCTGAGGTTACTGATATTTCTCCTGGCAATCTTGATTCCAGCTTCTGTGTCATCCAGCTCGGCATTCTGCATGAATAGAGCTTTACTCAGTGCTATTTATAGGTTAAAACAAGTGAGTAGATAAGCAGAAAGGATGGAAAAACTTTGAACCATGGTAATTTGAATGGCCATTTTAACTAAAGTTGCCTTTTCTCAGAGATACTACTTCAGTTGGTTTTACAAATGTGTAAAGACAACTAGATGATGTATTTGACAATCTTTTGATATAAAGCATATCTGGTGTTTTTCTGAATAAAGTATTTTCTAGGAATAACTTTTAAATTGATAAGATTTTCTTCATTTAATGACATGAACTAAAAAATATTTTTAAAATCATATATTGTATGATTTACATTATAAATCATATAAAGTATGTGGCTTAGTAAATTATCTCATACTGGTTTTATTTTTTATTCTTTTTCTTTTTTTTTTTTTTTTTACTTAAAATGCCCATTTTACCCATAGTAACATACTGACTGATGCAGTTACAGTAGTAGGCATTCATTTTGTGCCTGTAAAGAAAACCATTTCAGGTTATTTGAGTAAAATGTAAGCACCTTTGTTTAGCAAATATGAAAAATAGACGACTAATTTCTAGCAAATGATTCTTTAGGCTTTCAAAAATGAATGAAAAGAAAATATATTTATTCTGAAATGCTTGTCAACTCATTTTTGCCAATATTGAAAATATACTTTAAAAAAAATTCATGTCCTGAATTCAGTTTAACAAGTTGCTATTTTACGTTCTTGGTGTCAGGTACTCTTTTGAAGTTTAGAAATAATGTCTTCGCAGTCTTAATGCCAATGAGAGTATCTTCAGGTAATTCTCAGTAATGTTTTGTGAAAGAATAATAAAGGGAGGAATGAATTCTGGTCAAGAAAAATTGGTTGTAGGATGTAACATATCAGTAACATATCAGCTCTTTCTTATACACTGAAGGAATCACAGGTGGGCTGAAGAGAGCGTAGAAGCACCTTTTAGGAAAAGAGAATGACCTGAAGACAGGCACACTATTCTTAAATGTATGCATTAGGTTTTAGGAATGTTCAGAATAATATGTGTGTCTGAAGGGAAGAGATGTGGTGGATAGTGAGTGAAAGTTGCTCATTCGTGTCTGACTCTTTGCCACCCCATGGACTATATACAGCCCATGGAATTCTCCAGGCCAGAATACTGGAATGGGTAGCCGTTCCCTACTCCAGGGGATCTTCCCAACCCAGGTATCAAATCCAGGTCTCCTGCCATTGTAGGCAGATTCTTTACCTTCTGAGCCACAAGGGAAGCCCAAGAATACTGGAGTGGGTTGCCTATCCCTTATCCAGGTGATCTTCCAGACCCAGGAATCCAAGTGGAGTCTCCTGCATTGCATGTGGATTCTTTACCAGCTGAGCTGGTAAGCCATTTACATAAGCTTTTTAAAATATAAAGTGACAATATGAAGCAGTGTGACAGGTTTCCTTTGTCACTTTTAAACTGGTTTAGAAGGCAGTCCCGAGAATTCCAGTAATGCTGTGGAAATATTGCCATTTTAATTTACAATCAGAATAAGCTGCATTCAGCTAGGAGCGAAGGAATCTAAGTTCCAGTTGCCATCTTGCACCATGTGATCCTGAATACTCTCAACTTCTGAAATCAGAATCCTCATGACAAAAGGAAAGGGGGTGAATCAGGCCATCCTAAATATCCTTTCCAGTTTTGTACTTTGTAATTCTGTGATGTCAGAGTAGCATGTCCCAGGCTGTTTGGGATCAGGGATTTGAGAACCTAAGTTCATATACAGTACTTTTAATCTTCATACTTCTTTACTGAGTCCTGTTCTTATTAAATGTATTTTTACATTCTGTGTATTTAAATATATTTAAATAGCCTCTCCATCATTAGCAATAAAAAATGTTTCTCAAGAATGTACTTTTCGTCTAGCTATATTGTGGAAGACTTTGAATTTCAGTGTCTGAATTGATTTCTATATTGTGTATCTCAACCCCAGTGAGTAGAAATAAAAGTAAAAACTTTCTGAATTCTCTTGAGCAATCAAAAATTATTGAAGTTTTCTTTTGTTAAGGACAATAATATCAATAGTTGGGAGTGAAAGACAACTTGGAAAATTGTTAGAAAATAATGTTCAAAATAGAGGCTTTAGTGATATGTTGAGAACAGAGTGAAATTGAATAATTGTGTTTGTATAGAGAATAGAGCTTGGTTTTAGAAAAGAATGAGTACATCAGGGAATTGGGGGACCAGTGGTTATAATTCTTAACACTGTGCTCTCACTGTCTGATGTTAAGTGTTTTCTATCTACGTCATTAAAATCTGTTAATAACTTTATCCTGTAAACGTCCTTTCTATCCTTTGTCTGTCAAGTATACTACACTAAGGAGGTAAAATGATGATCTGGCAGAGTAGCTGACAGAGTGCCGTGATAATCAGTGAAAGAATGCTACATGAATAGAAACTTTTGTGCAGCACTATAGAAGTTACCTGAATACAATCAAAGTGTTTTCACAAATATAAAGTATAGGCAGATGCCCTGGATTTTCTATTTGCTATTAGTAACTAATAACTGGTTAACACTAAATTTTACTATGTGCAAAACTGAAGAAGCTATTTCAATTTTGAAAGTCTCCTGAGTGGGAGACAGATAGTTTTTAAGAAGTCATGTTATTTCAATGCTAATAAGAAAAAAGAAACACAAAAATATAGCTCATGCAATAACTTTGTACAAAATAAGCAATTAAAAAATATGCGTCTCGTGAGTTTGTTCTCATAATCTGAAGATGTATTAAATAAAATTATATAAATTTTTTTTACACATTAACTCTCAGGTTTACTCCTTTTCTTTGATGCTTTTATTTATTCAGTTTATTTTTAACAAATACATAAAACTGTAAATGTAAAGGAATACAAGAAGAGGGTATATTAGTTAAATTTGACATTCAAATCCTTAATACCCTTTATATATCAGTCCCTGTTCGGTGCCACCCAACCGTAGGAGTTTGTCATTTTGGGGCATCTTGTCTCAATATTAACTCTTACTAATAAAAAGTAACTGCTGTTAACCAGAAAAATAAAAAGGCTTTCATGATTAAAACCTTATATTGTTTTCCTTGAGACTAAGTAGTTATATTTGATACTTCTTAAACTTTAATAGCCATGTGGCTTTTTTGTTTTAATACTGTAATTGAAAAGATAACATTTTTGGATAGCCACATTATGGCTCTTGGAGGTATATATACTTAATAAAACCTGATAGTTAAAGCATAGTATTTCATAATATAATTCCATAAAATATTATATAATTTATACCTAAAATTGTATATACTTACTGTTGATGAAAAAATTTTATTTTTAAGCATTCTATTGACACACCTGAAATATTTTCACCATTTATTTTTATTTATAGTAGTATTTTTAGTGAGGAAATGAAATATTTGCTTGTTCTGGATTTTTTTTCCCCACTCTCCTCTTTTGGCTACTGCTGTATGCATATAGATCAGATCTAGTTTACAAGGTTGAATGGACACAGATTTATGCACTTCAGTATTCAAAATCCAAAATTTCCCTTTCAACAGTAAAGTAGCTTTAACAAAGTTTTAAGAGACAACTGAATGTTAATAGGAAGAAAAAGTGCTATTGGATAGTAAGCTGCATTTTATATTGACTATGACAGAGATTAGAAAACTTTCTCAGATGCCAAACAATGGTTTCAAATGTATATTATATGTATTTCATACATGTATGACATAGATGATAATTAGGGTTTGAATAATGTAAGGCCATAGAAAGTATGTGATCTTATCTGTTAAATATAGTGAATTAGTTTTAGGAAATTTACTCTGAGATAGGAAAATAGGGATAAGTCATTCACGCCTAGATGAAAGCTATGAGTAAACCTAGCATTTCAATTACTAATGATTCTTATATTGAAAAAAAATTAATGATTTTTATAGTAAAAGATGCTTATATTGCAACTAAAGTGTGTAGAAAGATAGTATATTTCATATATCAGATCCTATTATTTTCTAATAGCATTGTTCCTAAGTTGAAAAATCAAAGTAGAATGTGTTGACAATAGCGAATAGAATACCTAATAGTTAATTTATGCATTTCATATAGGAAGAACCAGTTTATTATAGTACCTGATTTTAGCTGCATTTTTTGTACATTTTATACTACATTGAAATTATCCAAAACTACATGTATGTGTTTGAATTCTGAGAATATAAGCTTTAGTGATAATTTAATGTTAAAAATGGATGTCAGTTACTGTTTTCAATACTGATACCGAAATAGTTTTTTTTCTCTGAGAAACTTGACAATGTATATGATAGTTTTCTAAATGTCCATCAGATTAATTTCAATCATATTGTTTCACAATATGATTTGTGAAGAAATTTGAAAGAAATTACTTTTCAGTTTCCAAAGTTTCCATTGTCCTAGCCTGGCACTCAGAGATTCTTGCCTCAGTTATTCCTAGTCTGCTAATGAGCCACTTAGAGGCATTCTTCATTTTCCATTGTATTGTTCTTGATCTCTACCATTACTGTTTGATTTGTTCTTAGGACTTCCATCTCTTTGCTTATTACATTATCCCTCTGTTCTTTCCTGTTAAGTTACCACTAAAGCCCTTAGCATATTAACCATAGATTTTAATAATTCCTTATCTGATAATTCGAACATTCATGCCATGCCCGACTCTGGTTCTGATGTTTCTTCTCTTTAAACAGTGATTTTTTTGTCTGTCAGTACATCTTTTAAATTTTAATTGAAAGGTGGGCATGATACCTGGGTAAAAGGAACTAAGGTAACTAGGCCTTTAGTAAAGTAGTGGTAATGTGTGGGGGAAAGGAAAGTGCTGTGTGGTCCTGTAATTAAGTCTAAGTCTTTTAGTGAGCCTGTACCTCTGGACTATGAAGTTCACCAGGGCTTCTCAATTTTCTTTTCCCTCATTAAGTGGACAGGATGGCTAGAGGGAGCTGAAGCTGGGTTTCTCCCTCCCCTACACAGAAGTCTGGAACTGGTTGGAGCTGGATATTTGCCTTTCCTCGGGTAGGTTCAGTTTGGTTCAGTTCAGTTTAGTTGCTCAGTTGTGTCCGACTCTTTGCGACCCCATGAACCGCAGCACGCCAGGCCTCCCTGTCCATCACCAACTCCCGGAGTTGACTCAAACTCATGTCCATCGAGTCGGTGATGCCATCCAGCCATCTCATCCTCTGTCGTCCCCTTCTCCTCCTGCCCCCAATCCCTCCTAGCATCAGGGTCTTTTCCAATGAGTCAACTCTGCATGAGGTGGCCAAAGTATTGGAGTTTCAGCTTCAGCATCAGTCCTTCCAATGAACACCCAGGACTGATCTCCTTTAGGATGGACTGGTTGGATCTCCTTGTAGTCCAAGGGACTCTCAAGAGTCTTCTCCAACACCACAGTTCAAAAGCATCAATTCTTCAGTGCTCAGCTTTCTTTATAGTCCAACTCTCACATGCATACATGACCACTGGAAAAACCATAGCCTTGACTAGAAGGACATTTGTTGGCAAAGTAATGTCTCTGCTTTTTAATATGCTGTCTAGGTTGGTCATAACTTTCCTTCCAAGGAGTAAGTGCCTTTTAATTTCATGGCTGCAGTCACCATCTGCAGTGATTTTGGAGCCCAAAAAAGAAAAGTCTGACACTGTTTCCACTGTTTCCCCATCTATTTCGGGTAGGTTAGGCTCTGTTAAAACCCCAGATCCCAGTAGGCAGTTAGGGCCCTGGTAAAGTACTTTATCCTCAGATCAGGCCTTGTTAAGAAGAGCCAAATGATCTGGCATATTTCAAAGGGATTAATTTACATTTTCAACTATTATCAATATTGTATAGTTAGAAGTGGCTGAAACCTTTGTTTATAGAGTTTCACAAATTATGACTATGCTTAATTTTCTCTGCCTTCTGGTTTTATACAAAGAACTTTCTGAATTTTTCACTTTCTCATCACTTCAATCACTACTGGTAGTAGATGGTTTTATTTTTAAGTTCATTTAATCTAAAAATGAATCAAGCTTTTATGCCTTTGATTGCATGACATTACTACTGTCATTCTGCCAATAAAGCAGGACTTGGGAGTTGCTCATGACACAGTTTGAATAGTGAACCATGACACACCCAAGAGCTTGTCAAAATTTAACCCCACATATCTTGACTTCACAGGAGACCTAATAAAATCCTCCCCCAAAACACTCAAATATTGTCATCAGTCGACAGTAAGAACTGTACTTAAGCATTTTATATATTTTTCATTTAATCCAAATAATATCTATGTGAAGTAAGTATTATTAGCACCATTTTACGAATGAAAAAAAACCTGAACCTGAGAAAAGTAATATCATGTGCCCAAGTGTCTAGTGACATTCAGCTGGTACTAAAACCAGGGTCTGCTGCTGCTAAGTCGCTTCAGTCGTGTCCGACTCTGTGCGACCCCATAGACGGCAGCCCACCAGGCTCCCCCATCCCTGGGATTCTCCAGGCAAGAACACTAGAGTGGGTTGCCATTTCCTTCTCCAGTGCATGAAAGTGAAAAGTGAAAGTGAAGTCGCTCAGTCGTGTCCGACTCTTAGCGACCCCATGGACTGCAGCCTATCAGGTGCCTCCGTCCATGGGATTTTCCAGGCAAGAGTACTGGAGTGGGGTGCCATTGCCTTCTCCGAAACCAGGGTCACTCAGTCTCAAAGCCAGGATTGTTAGCCACTCAGTGTACCATGAACTGATTTTCAACATTGTGATTGGTGCTATGGAGAGTGTAAAATAATCTATACATTTACTCAAGTGCAGTCTTAACCTAGTTATAGTGTTCTTACAATGATACAGATTTTGTGTCAAAAGATATGTGCTTATTGGAAAGTGCTAAAAAGTAGATTAACTCATCTTTGAAGGGCAAAGGATATCCCAAAGCTAAAACTGGTTAATTTTTAAGTTTAGTCATTTAGTCAGTGGCATAACAGTATTTGGTGCATGCTTATATTTACATATGTTTTTTCTCTTAGAAAAGAACTAAAGAAATATTTCTCTAGTGTATTTCTTTGGAGTCTATTCTTTCATGTTTCATTGTTATTAACTACATCTTACATGTATTTGTCATTGACTGTAGCTAAAGAGTGAAATATAAAGTTCAGTTCAGTCCCTCAGTCATGTCCAACTCTTTGCAACCCTATAGACTGCAGCACACGAGGCTTCCTTGTCCATCACCAGCTCCCAAAGCTTGTTCAAACTCATGTCCAGCAAGTCGGTGATGCCATCCAACCATCTCATCCTCTGTCCTCCCCTTCTCCTCCTGCCTTCAGTCTTTCCCAGCATCAGGATTTTTTCCAGTGAGTCAGTTCTTCGCATCAAGTGGCCAGAGTATTAGAGTTTCAGCTTCAGCATCAGTCTTTCCAATGAATATTCAGGACTAATTTCCTTTAGGATTGACTGGTTGGATCTCTTTGTGGTCCAAGGGACTCTCAAGAGTCTTCTCCAACACCACAGTTCAAAAGCATCAATTCTTTGGTTCTTAGCTTCTTTATAGTCCAACTCTCACATCCTTACATGACTACTGGAAAAACTATAGCTTTGACTAAATGGACCTTTGTTGACAAAGTAATGTCTCTGCTTTTTAATATGCTATCTAGGTTGATTATAGGTTTTCTTCCAAGGAGCAAGTGTCTTTTAATTTCATGGTTGCAGTCACCATCTGCAGTGATTTTCAAGCCCCCCAAAATAAAGTCTGCCACTATTTCCATTGTTTCCTCATCTATTTGCCAAGAAGTGAATGGACCAGATGCCCATAATAGAGTAGTCCAACCCAAAACTCCCTTATCGAAATAAGTATATTAGAAATGTTACAGACATTAGATAACACAATTAGATAAATGTTGTTTAGTTGCTAATTCGTGTTTGACTCTTTTGTAACCCTGTGGACTGTAGCCCACCAGGCTCCTCCTTCCATGTAATTTCTGAAGCAAGCATACTGGAGTGGATCGCCATTTCTTTCCCCAAAGGATCTTTCCCCCTCAGGGATTGAACCGGCATCTCCTGCATTGGTAGGTGGATTCTTTACCACTGAGCCATCTAGGAAACGCAGAGAAATTTTAGAGTTTGTCCTTCTCATACCATCAGTAAATTAACCAAGAGGCATATTGAGTCTCCACTATAGTTAGTGCCTGGATGCCCTATTCCCTCAACTGTAACTTAATGAGACAAAGGTAGACATCTGGTCAAAAAACATCCAATTAATGGCTAATCAGCTACCTGTTACCTCTCACCTATGATTTCCATAAATGGCTAAATCAGTCACATTCTTTTTTTAAGAATTTAGGGTTTCTAAGTTCAGAGCTGAAGAGAATTACAATCAGAAACTTCTGCCATAAAGATACACTTAAAGATTCATGCATGAAAAAGTAGAGTAGAGGAGTTCTGATAAACCGAAGTCATGTGCAAGTAAATGTTCTAAGACAGTGGAAAACAAAATAAAACAGCAGTTAAAGGGCAACCAGTCAATAGTTAGGAGCATGGAGAACATAACACATGCAGAGAAAAATCATGAGAAAATAACAGTGGAGTAGTCAGTACTCCTGGAGCTGACTAGGTTGCTGCTAAATCTCCAAGCCAAGTTCTTTAGTATTCTTAAAATAAATCCTATTTGCATGAGTTACCAAATTGTAAAGGCAGATTGTAAACTTGATGATGATGATGATGACTACAATGATGACAGGAGAAAAAATAGACAGCAGTATATTAAATTCAACCAGGAAATGTGAAAAGCCATGGAAGCTAGGGTTCCTTGAGGAGAATATAGGAAAATGAGTCATCCAGAGCAATAGGCCTTCTTTTATCAACTCTTGCATGGGTAAATGACCTCCCCTGCATGCAAGCAATTGGGGAAACAGGTGAATGAATATTATTCATTAGAATCCATAAATTTTTAAATATTTAATACCTGAGCAACCATGAGATGTGACACTTCTCTCTGCACTATCTCAGGATACTCCTTCCCATAGAGCAATCCCTGCAAGTAAGTAAGTAAATGGATTTCTGCCTTATTTTTCACCAGTTTAATGAACATGTATTGGATAATGATGAAATTAATTCCATGGGAAGGTGGAGAAATAAGAGAAAAAGCAGGTAACAACAAATTAAGAAATCAGATGTGAAAGTATTTTCTGACATCTGTAAATTTGTAATTAGCTTCATATTCTTAGGGCAACTGAAAAATAAGTATATATGCTATTCATTTTCCAGTATCTCCACTATTCTTTAATGTGTAGCCTTAAAGCTGTCTTCTTGTAAACATATCTATTTTAAAAAATATGGTTTACTTTAATCTAGCTACTTTTGATTTACATAATGTAGTCTTTTCTTTATCCTATTAATTTTTGCATTGTTATTTATAAAACTTTAACTTAGTTTCCTACTCCTGAGAGAAGTTTCCAGTTGTTCTTTTAAAATGAATTCCTAAATTATATAATCCAAGCTAAGGTTCTGGTTTTATCAGAAAGTTCTAATTGTTTTAAATATAGAGTCATTCCAGATATTTATAAATCACTTCATTTATAAATGTAAGTGTCTATGTCTCAATCCAAAGCAAGCACATGCAAAATTAAATTCTCTCATGAAAGCCTAAAGGATTATTAATGAAATACTAAACTAGATGAAACATAGTAGGCCACATATTTTTATAAATTTAATTGTATTTTAAGTGATTGACTAACTGTATGCCCTATGACCAGTCGTGGTGGTTTAGTCACTAAGTCGTGTCCAATTCTTGTGACCCCATGGAATGTAGCCCACCAGGCTCCTCTATCCATGGGATTTTCCAGGCAAAAATACTGGAGTAGGTTGCCATTTTCTTCTCCAGGGGATCTTCCTGACCCAGGGATTGAACTCAGGTCTCCCTGTACTGCAGGCAGATTCTTTATCAACTGAGCCAGCAGGGAAGTTCCATGACCAGTTACCAAATTCTATTGATTCTACCTCCTAAAGCTCTTTCAAATCAGTCTTTGTCACTAATGCATCAGTTTGGCTTCTCCAAATTATCATGGTTGTGTTTTAAATTGCCCACTTACTTTGGGTCTTCTCTGCCTCTTTCCAATCCATCCTTCAATCTTGTTGCCAGAACTGTTCATCTAAAGTGAAGACTTAACCATGTCCCTATTCTGCCTAATCCCTGCTTCCCTTACCTACATCATTTAACCTGTGGCCCACAGTTTCCTCTCTGTTTTATTTTCAGCCACTCTACCTTCTACCTTTTTGTGAGACTTTTGTAGTTTCTTTCATGTAATTCATTTCCTCTTATCTCTGGATATAAGACAATGCTGTTGAATTTATCTGGAAAGTACTATTGCCAACTCCCACCTTCTCTGGCTTTCATATATATATGAAATGCATACATATATATATTTATGTTTATATACATACGTACGCATATATTTTTTAAGACACAGCAGATTTCCTGTCTTTTATGAGAACTCTTATACTGCCAAAGGTTGAATTCAGAAACTTTTCCGAAGACACCAGGAACTCAGTGCATATCACAGCATTTATCTCATGATATTTAAATGTCTGTCTCTTGCTAGATTTTTAACTGTTGGAAGAATGGATTGGGTGTGTCACTTTGAGTTAGTGAATGCCGTATGACAAATGTTCAGTAAAAGTTTGTTGAATAACTAAACAGATGTACAAGTGATAAATTTTTTTAACATGCATATTGGTTAAAGGCTTATTATGCAGCTCTCACTGATGCTGGAACAATTTGTTATTGACTTTGGGCATAATCAGAATGTGCCCAAAAAAGACCAAATAATTATGAAAATTTAACTCTTATTCAGGATTGGTTTTGAGTACAAGTGAAAAAGTGTGTACCTTTACTCTCATTTTCATATTTCACACAATCCATTCATCTTCTTCTTAGCCATTTTCTCACTAAAATTGATATTGAAAGGTGGGTGAGAAAGATATTTACCTATGAAATAAAAAGACCATTAAAGAGCTTATAAGTATTTAAGCAACACCAATCAAGACATAATACCCTTCCAAAGAATTAATGATCAGTTTAGAAGAGTTGATGATCTGAATCACATCTGGGAAATATTAACCCCAGATGGTTATTGGTACTGTACCTTGTTATTAAGATGAAAATAAAAAGTGAAGCATATGGATTTTTAATGGTTGATAGATGGACTGCAAACTTTAGAGAATTTATGCTAACCAGTTGAGCTTTCAAAAAGCATAGGTCAGTGTTAAATGTTAAATAGGTTCTGTACTCTGTATTCCATGCAATTAGTATTTTTTATCTAATGTACCGCAGTAAGCAAATTAGATTCTTAAAGTGGCTTGACTTTATTTTAGCAAAAAAAGAACAAAAACAAAAAACTGTTATGTTCATAAATGTAATGCTTAGCTTAGTCTTCATCTTCCTCCTAATTAGGTAGCAATATATACAACAATGGGCTTCCCTCATAACTCAGCTGGTAACGAATCCACCTGCAATGGAGGAGACCCCAGTTTGATTCCTGGGTTGGGAAGATCCGCTGATGATGGGATAGGCTACCCACTCCAGTATTCTTGGGCTTCCCTTGTGGCTTAGCTGGTAAAGAATCCACCTGCAATGCGACAGACCTGGGTTTGATCCCTGTTTTGGGAAGATCCCTGGAGAAGGGAAAGGCTTCGCACTCCAGTATTCTGGCCTGGAGAATTCCATGGACTATGTAGTCCGTGGGGTCCCAAAGAGTCGGACGCACTGGATGACTTTCACTTTCACAACACATCCACATGAGTACACCTAACTGCTCGGAAGGTGGAAAATATAAGCAATTCTGGGAAGAAGAAGAAATGGACGTTAGGTGAATAAACTAAATGGCCAGTTATCAGACAATATTAATTCTCGTCTTCTTTTTTTTAAGCTCTCATTCACAGAACCTTAAATTTGAGAAGTACTATATCCAACTAAAAAACCCTTCAGTTTCTAGTGTATTTTGCAGTTGTTATTTAGTCTTTAAGTCGTGTCCTACTCTTGCGACCCCATGGACTGTAGCCCTCCAGGCTCTTCTGTCCATGGGATTTCCCAGGCAAGAATACTGGAGCGGGTTGCCATTTCCTTCTCCAGGGAATCTTCTTACCCAAGTCTTCTGCATTGGTAGGCAGATTCTTTACAGCTGAGCCACCGAGGGAAGATCATTAGTTGTGACCAAAATACTATTCTAGCTGATGAGATGTAAATGGAGGTGTTCTGTGGAATTCACAGGAAAGTTACTTAAAATGAGCTCTGTCAGCTAGAAGTCAGCTTTTTGCTGTCTAGAATCAGATAGAATGTCTTAGAGTTTCAGCAGACATCTTGAATCTTGAGGTAAAATTAAGGATGAGATTGTATGCTAGGATGATAGAGTTGTATATTGCACAGTCATTAAAATTGTATGTGTGGTATTGACTTCAATAGCATTAGAATGTTGTCCTATATAATAATAAGTAAAGGGCAAAACATTTCTAATCTTTATTTATAAAATGTGTATGCTGTAATAACATGAAAGGAAATAAAACCACTTATTAAGAATGTCTGACTGTAGGTCATGAGAATATGGTGATTTTGTTCACATTTCGTATTTTTTAAAGTTCTCTAAAGTAGGTAGATATTGCTTTAAATGTTAAAATTGATATTTACTAGATGTTTATTTTATGTTCTAGTACATATTTTATTAGTTTGTCCTGCTGTGTAATTTTAAAAGGATTTAGAGTGGTTTAGTGTTGAAATATTCCCAAACATCAAATACTAGTAGAAAATTATTTCAGGATACCCCTGGAATCCAGGGCTTAATATATAAAATTAATATAGATTAAATATATTTAGAAATATACCTTAAAAGACCACTGTATGTTTTCTGAGATTAGAAAGAAGAATATGCAGAATTTTATTAGATACTGAGGTGTTATTTATAATTGACATAAAAAATAAGAAAGACTGCCTTAATTCAAGTGGTAAAAATTGTGATTGAGAGAGGAAAGGATTGTTGGTATTTATTCAGTAGTGTCATTAATTTTTTAAATCGTATCTATCCATCCATCCAGCAACTATTCATTAAAAGTCTATGATAGAAGACCTGTTATGTACGTGTTGGTTTTTGTAAATTTTTCATTTATTTATTAACTTTGATGATTTTTAAGTGCAAATCATCTATTCAAAATGTTACAACTAGCCTTTTGCAAAAAGGCATTTGAGATGATCAGTTTTTTAAAAAAGTATGAACAATATGTCTGTCGTCTATCCTGTTAGTCATTAAAACACTACCACAAAATTAAAATAGTTATTTCTCCCAATATAATTAATGGTATTATGATTTTAGGAAAAAATCATATAAAACCAGTTGTTGCAGTTTTATTGTAATAAAAAGGTAGTGTGATTTTTGGAAATGTATTTTATTATCATTCCCATACCAATACATTGATAACAAAGTTTTTGTATCAGCACCAGTTGTAATCAGTAGAACTTATTTTATGTGTTTTATGCTGAGCTTCAGATCACTACCGCACCTCCCCTACACACACACACACACACACTATCTGGCCCTCTCTGCTTACTGAGGCTCTTGATGCTGAGTAGTGATTTTGCTGTGTATATTAACAGACAAAATTTCTTCTCAAAGCAGCTATTTCCTCATTATCTAATTTACTTTGAACCAAATCTTGGTAGGTTCTAGCAACAGACCACAGTGGATAAAAAAGAGGGCAAGCTACCATTTGCTCTGGTTCTTTAGATTTACACCTAGGAAGCAAGAAGGATGTTATTCAGTCTTAAAGGCATCTTTCTGTAGTCTCAGCTGGGAACTGAGACTATTTGTAGACTCATTCTTCATTTAGAAAAGCAGTCTGCACCCAGTGTCTTCAAATTATGTTTTTCTGTAGTCCATTTCCTTCTACATAAAGAGAAATGTGTCATTTGTCTCTGAGCAGATGTTAACAAATATAATCAGGAATTCTAATGTAGCTGCATATATTAGAAAGAACAGCGAAATTCAGTGTTGTCCCATTTCAGTTGTGTCCAATTCTTTGCAACCCCTTGGACTGTACCCACCGGGCGCCTCTGTCCATGGTATTTTTCCATGCAAGAATATTGGAGTTATTTGCCATTATCTTCTAGAGGGAATCGTCGGAACCCATCTCTGGCATCTCCTACACTGGTAGGCAATTCTTTACCATTGAGCTACCTGGGAGGAGGAAGGTACTAACTAATTTTAATTAAGGTGTAGTTCATATGTCCTTTATGTGAGAATTTTTAAACATGGGTTCCAGAATTCATAAATGTTCTGTGAATGTGATGATTGATAATGTGGGCGATGTTATAGAAACCTCCATAGTGAATTTTGGCCTCAAAATTTATCTGATTTGGTAATTTCTCCCTTTGCCCAATCAAAGTATAGTGTGGAGGAATAAACCAATTTTTGTTTTCAATGGTGGGCTTGCCAATACTGCCACTTTGTGCCAGAAGGCTCTTAAGGCAAAAATGTCTTGTCCCTCAATTCATAACTTTTTAATCCTAAAGTCTTAAGACTTCACAACATAAAAGTGAATGAAAAGGAAAACTATTGATACTAAAAATTTTATATTACTGGGGTTTTAAGTAATTGATATTGTTGCAGTTACCTGTTTTGAAGTAAATTTTACTAAAGAAACAAAACATTTATTGAAACTAATATTTGAAGTAATATTATTAAGGAAGGAAATATCTATTAAAACAAATGATACATAATTGGAATTTAACCTTAGCTAGGACAAAACCTAAAGACAGAGGGCAGCTTTTAGATAATGCTTTACCATCATCGTCCAAACTGTTTTTAATTTTAAAGTAATGCATGCCTGCTTAGTCACTTCAGTCGTGTCTGACTCTCTGCAACCCCATGGACCATGGCCCACCAGGCTCCTCCATCCATGGGATTCTCCAGGCAGGAATACTGGAGTGGGTTGCCATTTCCTTCTCCAGTGATAAGGTATGAAGTGAGTGAAGTGAAGTCGCTCAGTCGTGTCCGACTCTTTGCGAACCCATGGACTGCAGCCCACCAGGCTCTCCTGTCCATGGGATTTTCCAAGCAAGAGTACTGGAGTGGGGTGCCATTGCCTTCTCCTCTTAAAGCAATGAACTCTGCCTATATGATTATTTAATATTAAATTATCAATATTGTGAGCCATGTGAAGGACATAGATTAATACTGAAATGGGAAAACCATTGCTGATAGAAGTAACTTGTCATGGCATGAACAATAGAGAACATAGTTTAACCTCAGCAATACCTTCCTGCTTTCTGCATCTCCTCTTCCTTTTCATAATTGTATGTCTAATTTGGGGAGTCAGAGTAATCAGTCAAAATTGCAAGGGATTTGTTTATTCCCATTTTTTTCCCTTTTATAAATTACTTAATTTGTAGAACCAGTGCTTCTTTATGTATACTTGTAAGAAATGTAATTTCAGTAACCCACTAGTTAAAAAGACAAACTAATCAGTAATTGTTATAGATAATATTATATACTATGTGATGATATTTGTCTGTGCTTATCATGTACTAGTTTCCTAGGCTACTGTGATAAATTTTCACAGGTTGGTGGCTTAAAACAATAGCAGCTTATTCTCTCATGGTTTTGGAGGCCAGACGTCTGAAATCAAGGCATTGTCAATGTCAAGCTCCCTCTGAAAACTCTAGGAAAGAGTCCTTCTTTGCATCTTCCGAATTTGTGGTGTTGGCCATTAATCCTTGGCATCCCTTGGCTTGTAATTGTGTCTCTCCGTTAGCTCAAATGGTGAAGAATCTGACTGCAATGCAGGAGACCCAGGTCCAATCCCTGGGTTGGGAAGATCCTCTGGAGAAGGGAATGGCAGTCCACTCCAGTGTTCTTTCCTGGAGAATCCCATGAACAGAGAATCCCATGGACAGGTGAGCCCCAGTCTGTGGGGTCACAGAGTCGGACACAATTGAGCAACTAACGACTACTATTTTTGCCTCTGTGTTTCTGTGGGTGTCTTCTCTGTGTGTATCTGTGTCTTCACAGGGCTTCCTGAAATGGACACCAGTCATTGGATTTAAGGGGTACCCTAATTCATTATGATCTTATCTTGATTACATCTATTTCAGATGAAGTCATTTTTACAGGTGCTAGACGTATGTGAAGTTTGTGGGGTCACTATTCAACCCAGGGCATGTCAGCATGTTAATTTTTTGTAGTGCTATAAAAGGTATACTCATGATTTAAAGTAGAGCAATATGACAGTAAAATATGTGGGCTGATTCAATATGAAGTCAGTATTGTTTCTCAGTGTCTGTTTTTTTCTTCAAGGTCAACCTCTGATGTTCTGAGTATATCATCAAGTATGTACACATCAAGAAGTAGCTGAAAAGCTAAGGAGAGTTATAGTTATATGCTGGCAAAAGAATTGCTCCTTGTCTTCTGTCTTTTAATATTTCATTGTAAGCAGTAGTCCTGTTGTCCTAGAGAATCCCGTCTTTAGTAAAATTTAAAGATGTGCTGTTAAATTCCACACAGAGGATAATGGAAATAAAGGAATTTGGGAAATTTGCATACTTTTTCCAAGTTTAGGAAGCAATCCTAATCCACAGTTTAGCTATGGCCTTCAACAGCCTTATGTAGATGATCTTGAAATGTTTCTGAAATGATGCAAACATGTAATCGTTTTCTGTTAGCGTTTTGTGGTCCTCTGGGTGTTTCCCTCTGTCAGGGTTTGGTCTATCCTGTGCTGTGAGTCAGTGACAAAGTAAACTATTATCCGAGATGGTTCCCTTTGAAGAAGAGGTGAACATTACTAATGATTACTTTGGGATAATAAATATAAGCAGGGTATTAAATCCTTCTAGCTATTTATTAATTTACTGATCTTCTTATTGGTAATTGGAATAATTGTGTTTCTCACATGCCTCAGCACAGGTAAACGTAATGATCAGACATAGCTTCTTTCACTTGCGGTTAATATTTCATAGTCACTGAGAGCTAAGGAGGGGGAGGATAATAATCCAGTGAGTTGACTGCAAATTGGGTTTCTGTTTTGCATAATCCCATGGAGGGGAGAAACTACATATATAATTTAGAAGAAAATGTAAAAGGTATTATTTGTTTAAGTTAAAGCCTCTTATGTAACAAATTAAATATTATTCTTGTACACACATTCCTTTAATCTGGGGTGTTTGGATTACTACAAATGATATTAAATGTTATTGAATATCTTCAGAATATTATTGAAAATATTCTGAAAGGAGACTTAAGTGTTCTTTACAAAAAAAAAAAAGTTCCATTAATCCTGATGATTACCCTTCATGGCAAATACATGAGGAAAAAATGAAAATAGTGACAGACTTTATTTTCTTAGGCTCCAAAATAAGTATAGATAGTAACTGCAGCCATGAAATTAAAAGATGCTTGCTCCTTAGAAGAAAAGCCATGACAAACCTAGACAGCATATTAAAAAAGTGGAGACATCATTTGCCAACAAAGGTCCATATAGTCAATGAAGGAAAGTTACATGGCTCAAAATAGCCTGGAGTTAAAATTCCCCTCCAGGTCCTCCCCACCATTCTATACAAAACAAAGAACTGTCTCACTGAAGAATAAAATAGACATTATGTTTGATTACGCCCAGCTCCCAGCTGGTCCCAGACTCTGATTGATCTCCAGAATTCCTTGCCCGAGCTGTTTAAGCAATAACTAGTCCGAACAACCTTGGAGAACAAGCCCCCCTAAGACAGTAGATTCCCACATATATGCGTATATGTACTTACGTTTTTCTTGGGTTAGTGCAGCAGCTCACTAATCTGACTGCTAAACCTTCTCGCCTCATTAAAGGTAAGCTGTTTTTGTAAAGTGCCTGTCTTGTTCTTTTTCTGAACCTCACCGTCTCTAACTCCCTTACCCTACAGTCAAAGCTCTGGTTTTTCTAGTAGCCGTGTATGGATGTGAAAGTTGGACCATAAAGAAGGCTGAGTGCCAAAGAATTGAGGCTTTCAAACTGTGATGCTGGAGAAGACTCTTGAGAGTCACTTGGACACCAGGGAGATCAAACCAGCCAATCCTAAAGTATATTAAACTGAATATTCATTGGAAGGACTGATGCTGAAGCTCCAGTACTTTGGTCATCTGTTGGGAAGAGCCAACTCATTGGAAAAGACCTTGATGCTGGGAAAGATTGAGGGCAAGAGGAAAAGGAGGTGATAGAGGATGAGATGGCTGGATGGCATCACTGTCTCAATGTACATGAGTTTGTTCAAACCCTGTGAGATTGTGAAGACAGGGAAGCCTGGCATGCTACAGTCCATAGGGTTGCAAAGAGTCATGCATGACTGAGTGACTTAACAACAACAACAATCTTGATGATAGCTTTTTTACAGGGAAAGTATAGAATTTTCTTTTTAAGATCCTCAATTCAAAGTAATTGCAAGTTAAGTTATATAAATACATCTGTTGAGTCTCATTGATGCTATGTGGAAAGATATGTTTCAGGGGTATATTTTCAGTGTTCAGTTATAAGACAAAGCAAAGAAAATCAAGATAGAGGAATAAAGAATAAGAAAGTGAATACAGTGTATATAAGAATATAGAAAATAGGGAAGGAAAGAGAAGGGGCTTCTGAGGTACAGAGATGTAATCTGTGTGTCTGTGATCACAAACATAGAAAGAAATGTTTGGTTTTGGAAGTTCTTTATTATCTGTAGAATTTGATGGGTTTAGAACTTTTACAAAGAGGATTTTTGCCACATGAATAGGCTCTGGTGTGTGCCAATGAGATTAAGCATCCTATTCATCTCTGTCAGTCATGGCCCTTCAAAGACTGATTTCAAAGAATTACTGCTTATGAGCGGGAGGACATAAGGAAACATTTGAAAGAACAACTGATTAATGACATTATTACAGAGTTCTGTAACTATTATGCAAAACCTACAGTGTTGTGTGAACAAAATGCAAAACTAGAATATCCATGGATTTCCATGTTCCGAGTCTTAGCCTGAAAAATGTGTTAATATATCAGGCCACAGATTGATGATAAACTTGACTGCATGGCTAAATAGGAAATGGTGATCAGTATTGATTCTAACTACACATTTGGCTGGGAGTAGAAAAGAATTGTATCATTTCCATTGTGACATTTTGTGTCTAGAGGGAGCATGTTACGAGAGGCTAGAACTCATGGAGAATGAAGCCTTCAGTAAGACAGTACAGTTTTTATCAATTCATGAGACTCCCATCAGCCTGGAGGTACTGAAGTACTCTGCTTGGGCTCCTTAGGTAAACCCAAAGTATATTCGTGGAACTTGCAACAGGCCTAAATACTTGAGTATGCTAAATACTTGAGTATGAGGAAAGAGTGCCTATACTGGGAAAGGGAAAAAAAATTGGTGTGTGTGTGTAGATTGATAATAGTCAAGATGGTTATATATAGGTAAATAAAAGCAGATATTTCAGAACTGCATGCATAGCACAACCTTTTTTAACCTTAAAATAATACCTGCTAAAATTATTGGCCATATAAAGTGAAAGTGAAGTCGCTCATTCGTGTCTGACTCTTTGTCACCCCATGGACTGTAGCCTGCCAGGCTCCTCTATCCATGGGATTTTCTAGGCAAGAGTACTGGAGTGGGTTGTCATTTCCTTCTCCAGAAGATCTTCCCGACCCGGGATCAAACCCAGATCTCCTGCATTATAGGCAGACTCTTTCCCATCTGAGTCACCAAGGAAGCACACATTGGTCATATATATATATATATATACACACACACACACACACACACACATATACCTATACATAAATATGTATATATATGGATAATTTACATATAGTGATCGAAAATACTTGGTGAGTGACCTAAAATTTATTATACTGTGATAATTCAGTTACTTACTGAATTCAGGGTTGGTTTGAGAGGACTCTGGGAGAAAATAATTTTTTATTTTATTTTTTACTATATATCTTTTTATTTAAAAAAGAATTGTAGATGATATTCACATTCATTTTCCTGTCTTTTTAATAAGTAAGGAAAATGCTTAGACTTCTAAAAAGGGGCATAATTATTAAAATTTTGGTTGTCAAAACAGAATAAAAATAAAACTACATGATTTATAACTTAAACTTAGATTGAAAAGAAAGTGAAAGTAAGTCGCACAGTCGTGTCTGACTCTTTGTGATTCCATGGACTGCAGCCTGTCCCGTTCCTCTGTCCATGGAATTCTCCAGGCAAGAGTACTAGAATGGGTGCCATTTCCTTCTCCAAGGGGTCATCCCGACCTGGAGATCAAACCCAGGTCTCCCACATTGCAGGCAGATTCTTTACCAGCTGAACCACAGTTCAGTTCAGTTCAGTCACTCAGTCGTGTCTGACTCTTTGAGACCCCATGAATCACAGCACGCCAGGCCCCCCTGTCCATCACCAACTGCCGGAGTCCACCCAGACCCATGTCCATTGAGTCAGTGATGCCATCCAACCATCTCATCCTCTGTCACCCCCTTCTCCTCCTGCCCTCAGTCTTTCCCAGCATCAGGGTCTTTTCAAATGAGTCAGCTCTCTTCTCATCAGGTGGCCAAAGTACTGGAGTTTCAGCTTCAACATCAGTCCTTCCAATGAACACCCAGGACTGATCTCCTTTAGGATGGACCGGTTGGATCTCCTTGCAGTCCAAGAGACTGTCAAGATTCTTCTGCAGCATCACAGTTCAAAAGCATCAATTCTTTGGCGCTCAGCTTTCTCTATAGTCCAACTCTCATATCCATGCATGACTACTCGAAAAACTATAGCCTTGACTAGATGGACCTTTGTTGACAAAGTAATGTCTCTGCTTTTTAATATGCTGTCTAGGTTGGTCATAAGGGAAGCCCAAACTTACATTGAAGGGACAACAAGAGCTTTCCTGTGTTGCCAAGTTGATAATGCTGGTGTCTTGATCCTTAGGGGGAAAAAGGTAGAAGGGGATGTGCTACATAATTCTTCTTGCCAAGGAAAAAAATGAGGATACAGGCTTCATTTTCTGGCTGCAAGTCTACAAGTATAATTATAATTTTCAAGAGTTTTGAAGTGACCACTGATCAATTTCCAACAAGTCATAGTGAATATTAGTGTTATAAAATATTTGAATATGCAGTTATATTTACTAATATTCATTTATGTGTCAGATTCTGCCAACCATGTCTTAAATATAGAGGGTATATAGTACCCTTTTTCTTTTGGTAAAAAGTTGGAAATTGCCCTGGAAAGTACTTTTTAACTATTGTGCTTATAAGAAAAATACTAGGAATTAAAGACACTGCATTTTACTATTAAGTGGGATGATTATGCCAGTGTCATAAAACTTATTACTAATTTAACATAGCAGAGTATTATGTTGAAAGAGAATAAAAAATGAGAAAAAGTCCTGAAAGGTCTAGGGTAGTGGATACCTCTTGGAATTCTTTAACATTATGTAGGAATCCTGCATTGGGTAGGATGGACACACTTGCTGTTAAATTGAGCAGATATTTATCAGAAAGTTATTTTAAAATTTTTGTTTATTTTTAATTGAAACACAGTTGATTTACAATGTTACACTAATCTAGAAAGATATTTTTAAAGCAGCGGCGTTCAGTTTTGTCTAGTAGGAAAACAACAACCTCCCTAGTTAATTCAGACAGAGGAATTAAAACAAGCTTTTTACAAATGTGTTAGAAGGACCAGAGAGTAAAAGGGTGAAGTAAATGTATGAAAATACCAGTATCTGCAAGAAACTACCACTATCCCTGGGGCTGAAGGGGTAAACGTTAAATGATTAGCCAGAGCCCCATGTTGGCGTGCTGCTATTGAAACTACTGACTGTTCAATTTTCAGCAAGCCAGGAGTCACACTCCTCCTAAATCTAAAGGGATCTTGTAGCCCAAGTGGACTACTTGTAGTGGACTGCTGAAACTGTTGGACTTATCTATGCCAGGACTGGAATCCACAACTCAGCTGTTGCTTCTGCATTGCCTGGAGCCAGAGCCAGTGAGGCTGTGTGGCTGAGACTGCTGAACCTCTCCTGCCTGAGCAGCCTCACTGATAGGACCTAACTGGGAGTTGGGCTGCAATAGATTCTTAGAAATCACTACTATGGGTACTAATTCTAATTCTGTTCATTAATTCAACAAGTGTATATTGAGTCTCTGTGTGTGCCAGGTACATTTTAAACACTGGAGGCTCAGACATGGACATAACACAAAGCTTCTGTTTAACATGGTGCTTACATTTTAGCAGAGGGAGAAAGAAAATAATTAAATGCCTTACTATAATGTAAAGTGGGCTTCCCTCATAGCTCCGTTGGTAAATCATCTGCCTGCAGTGCAGGAGACCTGGGTTCTATTCATGGGTCGGGAAGATCCCCTGGAGAAGGAAATGACAACCCACTCCAGTATTCTTGCCTGGAGAATCCCATGGAAGGAGGAGCCTGGCAGGCTACAGTCCACGGGATTGCAAGATTCGACTTAGCAACTAAACCACCACCACCATAATGTAAAGTGATGATGAGCACTTAGAAGAAATAATGAGAGAAGAGTGACAGACTAATGGTGAAATGGTGCTGAATTTGGGCAAGATCTCATTGATAAAGTAATATTTGAGCAAACCTTAAAGGAAAAAGGGATGCATGAGCCACATGAGTTGCAGAGAGGAGTGTTCTTGGGAGAACCGTCATCTGGTGCGGAACCTCTCAAGCTTGAATGATTGACAGGTGTGAGGAAGAACGTGAAAGCCAGCATGGTCAGTGCAAAAGGAGGAAGGGTAAGAGTTGTAGGAATTCATGACATAGAAGTGTCTCTCCTCTTTGCTTCTGCATTAATGCCAGTTAACTCCTTTGATTCAGATATTCTATGGAACCTTCTTTTAGAGATTGTTCAAAAGGTGCAGCAGAAATGTTCAGTTACTTGCCAGGATCCCAGCAGTGATAATACTTCTAAGTTTGATGTACAGGATGCTGATATGCATGAGGCTTCTGCCAAATAAAATTAGCTCTTTTAGAAATGAAAATATTCTACTTGTTAAATTCACATTGTGAACAGATAATAACACTGACAAAAAGGCATTAAAACTAGTGTTCTTGTTTTAGCTTGCTGATAGCACTGTCTATATTGAAAAGCAAATACATACCACAAACCGTAATACCAACAACATTCTTTCCTAGTCTTAACATTTATGTGAGTCTTGCCTAGGGAGTGGAAAAAGTACAAGTGACATGTGCTTGAAGATGTTAATTGCCTAGTTATTTAACATTTCTAAGAGAACAGAGAAAAATGGATTTAGAATTCAAAGTACATTAATATTTATGATATTGCAAATAGAGTTTCATTAAATCATAGATGTTTGATGGGGACTTGGGTCTATTAAAAACTTCAAGGTCTTCAGATCTTTCCTGTTCTGTGCATAATTTTATAGGAATATTTTGTTTTAAAATTCATCCAACATTATTTTACATATGATATAGAGTGTTCACCCTGTGTTTGACTTTTTTTTTAAATTGTAGCTTTTAATGTTCAGAATTATTAGTCTGAGCATGCAGTTACTCAATCCATGGCACTGGGCTTAATCATCCAGAATCCTGAATTCATCAAATTAAGGGTGAAAAACAGATTAAAAATCATATGTAATATTATTATATCTTTCTGCAAAGAAAGTAAGCACAAAATTAGTTATTAATGTTATCTAAGCCAAACTAGGTATTTTATAGTTCTGTGGCACTGATTTCTACAATGATAAATATTCTTGAAATGAAATCTCTCAATGTGTTTTGTTACTTGAAAAAAAAAACAAAAAATTCATAGCATGTAGGAAAGAAGACTATTAGTTACGCTCATTAGGGTTTTCTTACTGTTATAGGAATCACCAAGAATGACAATCTGTATAGATACTTTAAATCTGTCCAGATTATCCTAAGAAGAAAATTTGATTTTAATTTACTATATCGATGAGTCAGTCTTTTTAAATAGTAAATTTTTAGGCTACACAAGTAATGGATTTTATCATAGATTACCTACAAATCATAGAATCTCATGTTTTGATTTTTAAAATCTTACAAATTTATTCTAATCTATATACAAAGATTAGTATAGTTCACAACTTGAAATTATATTTTATATAGTTTGAATATGTAAGGTCTGATAAGTATAGATTATATTGAGAAATAACTGGGAAACCCACTGAATTACCAAAATATTATTTTTCTTTCCTTTCTTTTCCTTTTTAAAATTAATGAATTATCCAGATTAATTTACCAGGAAATTGCTATGCATAGCTGCAAGAGACAGGTGGCAGGCAAGATAACTTCCATTTCCCCTACTTTGTCTCTCTCTCTCCCTCTCTTTTTCTTTTTACTTTTATTTCTGCAGATCCTGCAGTCTCAGATTTCCACTCTGTTCTGAGACCAACACTGTATGTGAAGTGGCTCAAGTGTCAGCCATCTTCGGTAAGTTTTACCTAAGTTCAGGCTTTTGTCTTCCCAGATTCTCAGTTTCTTTACTCTTGCAAGCCTGTTTTTCATGCTTCACACCTATTCCACATTACATCAAAACCTTCTTATGCCATGTACTTGCCTATTGAGCATCTTGAACACTCTGCCAGTGAAGGAACTTGTATCATGGTTATTCCACTTTAGACATCCTGACATGGCATGTGCTCTTGGGCTCTTATACCCCTTTTTAAGCATATCTTTGTGTCTTTGCTCTTTTGTCTATAATTTCCAGGTACATAATCTGTTCTTTGTTTTAATTTTCTATGTTGCTTCTTGTAGTCCATAAGGCTATCTAGCAGCAGAAATATCTATGGTAGTTGGCTTAGGACAACCAGTGAGTTAGGAATTAAGAGTTATCAAGACATTGTTTTTTTCTCTATAAACCTTTAGTACAGAAAGGCAGTGTAGAATTTGGGTTACTAGAAGTAAATAGGAGAAACTAGGACATGGGAAAGGATGGAGATTATGAGAAAGGACACAAGTTCTGCAAGGATAAAATTATCAGTCCAAGTTTTCGAGACACTGAAGTTTCAGATAACTGGATTCCTGTTAGGAGTGGTAGGCAGCAGAGGAGGAGGGAATTTGGCACTGAGGAAATAAGGGATGCTCATGGACAAAAGTAGGCCTCTCAGGTGGGTTGATAAAAGATGACTTCCTGCCACTTGTCCTACTCTTGATAAAATGTCGTGAAAAGTGCATTTAGCACTTTTAGAAATATGATTAGAAAATTTTACCATAGACACTTTGAATGCAATTATTTTAAGACTGATCATTGAAATATTTTACCTTACTTCTTAACATTTATTATTCACCCATTATGTTAAAGGGACGATTTTAGATGTTATTATATACACCATTGAAAAATGTTTACTTTAATTTGATTATTTAGATTATCTGTAAATTATGATGATGGAAAGTTAAAAGCCAGATTTGTTAGCTTCAGGGGTCTTGCAGCTATTGCTAAACATTTACTAAACTTTTATCTATTGTTGATAACAAGCAAACATATTATTTTGATATTTCTCATGAGGTTTTATAATTGCTTCATTTTTTCTTTTATTTGCAATGATATTGTGTCTTTTGTTTGTATTTATACTCTTAATTTTAGTATTTTCATTATTTTCATTTCATTCATTATTTTCAAAATGACATATTTTCATTATGTCAGATTTTGGAAGAGATTCAGGGATACCTTATGTTTCTGATTTTCTAAAATTAGTGGTTATTTTATTATTTATTTTAGACATCCAGTAGACTCTCCTTCAAATTATGTATTTGGTGTAATTTGACAAAATAATTTGTAATGTATACTGAGATCTGTACAACCTTGGAAAAATATCAAAGTTCAACACCTTTCAAATAGATTGTTTCTTTTTTAATTTTCTCTTTTATGAATCTGTATCATATTATGTATAATTTTGCCCCAAAGACCAGTTTAGTCTTATTTAACAGTTTCTATTTTTTCTTATAAATAAAGGAATAAAATTTAATTACTACAGAATTTTTCAAAGTGTTTCAGATATTTCACCAGAGATTTCTCATGTCCTACTATCAATGGAATATGGCAAAGTGAAATACTCACTGATTTGTATGTATTTTTATATGATTCAGTTTTATATTGAATATTTCTCATATTTTCTGTGCTTGGATAGCTTTTTCAATAAGTAGGGTAAAATTATATTTCTTCATTTTTATCTATACATATTTCAAAAATTTTCATTGTATATTCTGAGGTAACAGTACCTATCTGTTATTAATGGAGAGTCCATGAAGTTCAGTGGAATCTGGGGGCAGCTGTTGGATATGAGAGTTTGGATATGAAAGGATTGTTGTAAAAAGAGATAAGTAGGTATTTGAATTTTTTTTTGAAGTTTTACAATGAATAAAGCACTTTTCCCATATGTTCTTATTGTAAACCACTGATGACTTTGAGAGGAAAAGCTATTTCAGTTTATTTGGAGGCACTGTGAAATAAAAGGATCATCTTAATCTGGTTTTAAGGGGATAGCTTTGTTGACATTAATCTACTATGAGCCAGAAATTAAGTTTTCAGAGATTTGTAAAGTAATTGAAGCAGCTGGGAAAGATAAAGAATAGGAGCCAAAGGTCTTTTGCTTTATATTGATTCAGTTAGGGAACAATATAGTCTAAGATTTTAGCAATAGACACAGAGGGGTGTAAACAAACTTTTGATAGCAGATATAGTATTTTCATGTTAACTGATTGATTTTGTTCTGTTGTTACCTTTTTAAAAAAGTAAATAGTTTGGAGAGTTTTTTTTCAGGACAGAGCTAAATATGTTAACTTCTGAAATAATTTGTTTTTAAGCTAATGTAGTTAGTGTGCATGAGGATTATTTGGGTACACTTCTCAGATAATCAAGAAAAAAGGTGATAATTTTTTAAAATTACTTAAACTAGTGCACTAGATGTATAAACTTTGCTTTAGTTTTCAAAATCAAGTACTTGTGAAAAATTCAGGGATAAAGGAAAATATAATATGAATTTTGTTTCATAAATATATTTCAATACTTGTTTGATTGGATTTTATTCTTTCCTCTATTAGTCATTTGAAAATGACTAATATACACATGTAAGATATTAAGCTGATTGTACAACACACATATGTTTGTAGTAAAAGTTAACAGTATATATTTGAATTTTGCTCACTAAATTTATTTATATTTTACTTCTTTCTGGACAGGATGTGAGGCAACTGATCATAATACTGTGCTTTCTATGTTAACTACTTTATAACATTGAAACTAAAGATGAGGTAACTTTAATATATTGTAAATTTTCCATCTTAAGAAGCCTTCACAGTGCCTTTTATGTTAAAGGTGCATAATATATGTTTTTTATATAAATAAAAGAGGTCAAACAATATGACCAATCTCACTGAACCTGTAACTCAATCAATAGTTATTTAACTATTAGAGTTCTTAATAGATAACTCTAGATAGGAGTCTGAATATTGATTTTGCTGCTGTATGCTTGACCTTAAGCAGGGTCCTATGTGTCTCTGGGTGTATATTTCTTCAGTCACACAATGTAGGAGTTGGTCTAGATATAATTTAAGCTTCTATCATTCCATCTGGTGTCTGTGAATAACCAATTTGTGCTTACACGCTCACATGAATAGTTAACTTGTTAATTACTGATGATGCCTGATCCATCTCTAGATAATTCTGAACACCAGTTAAGTGTTTCCTATACTGAGTTAAAGTATGCCTTCCTAAGTTTTGTGTTATTCATAAGTGTGCTAAGTGTGCCCCTAGTGTATTCATAGAAATTATTGATGAAAGTAGTATACAAAACTGTACAGGGTATTTTGTTATGATCACATTTTTTTAACAACAAAAATATCTGTTAATTCACTTTTAAATCAGTACCTTTTGGATGTGGCCATTAAATTCATGGTAATAAACTAATTGTCCTTGTGGTTCAGCCAATTTGTCTCCATTGTGCACGGAAGGACATCACAGAAATTTGACAGATGCCTTGCAGAGTCTTGATCCATTTTGATGGCTGCATTTTCTAGGGAGGAAGGAAGAGGGAGAGTACCTAGGGAGAGAAGGAAAAATAGAATGGAGGAAGGAAAGAAGGAAGAAATTAAATTGTGTAGCTAAGATTTACTATTAGAAAAGCTTTAGGGTTGTTTGTCTTCAAGAATTTTGATTTTATAAATACCATTTTCTCTGCATCATCATTTTCCCCAGATGTTCTGTACTACCTTCCATGCTTAAAACAATGTTTCTTTGATATCAGGGCATGCATGTTTCACTCCTTCTTCACTTTCTCTGTAGTTTGTAGCTAGTCTTCGTTTTCTTTTCTTGTGGAGGCAGGGGGCTCACTTTTTCACTTGGATGCCTAATGGGAATTCTCAGCACTCTACCCAAGAAGGAATTATTGATTTTTCTCACACAACAAAAATAAAACAAAATCCTCTTTCTGAAATTTCCCAGTCTGAGTAAATTGGAGCCATAATCCACCCAATTTCTCAGGCAGCAAAGAGTCAGACTTGATCTCTCTCTACCATTAAAATATAAATTCAATTTTAACATTTCCTTTTTCACTACAGCCATCTTAGTCTCTGCCTAGCTATAGCCCTCTAATTGGTCTCTCTTCTTTTTACTTCTTACCTTATTCTCTTGACAATCCTTCCATGGATTGTCAATTGACAGTCCTTCGATGATCCTTTCAAATTATGTCACATTTTGCTGGAAACTTTCAATAGTATCCTTTCACCCTTAGAGCAAAATTCAGAGGATCTTGTCCTGCAAGGCTCTGTGTGAACAGACTGGGCTACCTCTCCTGTCTGATCATTTACCCCTCCCTCTACTGTTCTTTCTATTCCCGTCATACTGGCCTTCTTCCTATTCCTTGAACTTGCCTTTAAAGGTTTTCTTTTCTCATTCTTAAATGTTCCTTGGTAAAGTTTTCACATGGCTCCTTCCCACATCATTAGCCAGTTTGCTGCCAAGTATCACCCAGTCTATCAAAAATAACTTTCTGAATTCATTATTCTCTATCCCCTTACACTCTATTCTCTTCTCCCTTTGTTGTTGTTCAGTCGCTAAGTCATGTTTGATTCTTCGAGACACCATGGACAGCAACACACCTGGCTTCCCCGTCCTTCACCATCTCCCAGAGTTTGCTCAAACTCATGTCCATTGATTCAGTGATGCCGTCCAACCACCTCTTCTCCCTAACACTTGTCTGTTTCCCCATAACAATATAAGCTACAAGTCTATCTTTTTTACCCTTCTATACAAAACTCCTGAATCATAGAAGAAGCATGGTAACCATTGTTAACTGAAACACCATTTTCTCTCAAATGCTGTCTCATTTCCATTGCCTTTGTATTTTGTGATTCTAAATGCCATATCAGTTGTTTTTCTGTGATATTTTTGCTTAAAATGTGATCATGACACTTCAACATTTTCCTGAAAATCAAGCTATATTTAGGGGGAAAATGGTAATGCTATTATATTAACATGCCAGCTTTATGAACATTCCACACACATAGTTAGAAATATTATTTACTAAGCTATAATTTTAAGTCTAATTGAGTATATATTGTAATCTAATTGAGTATATATTATAATCATAAAAATTAAAATATTTGTGTCTGTATCGTGATTGTGGTGATGGTTGAATGGGCATAAGACCATCATATATCTGGCTCATCAAATAGCATATATTAATTATGTACATTTTTTGGGGGGTATATCAGTCATACGTCAGGAAAGCTATTTAAAAGTAAAATATCAGGAGTGAGTTAAATATTTACGACTTTTATTTTGTGATTATAAATCAGAAAGAGGATGCTATTTCTGTTCATTGAAATTAAAGTTTTCAATTCAGGGATGCTAAAACCCCATGATATTCTTTTTCTAGTTAATCTTGCTTTAATGAAAACATATGGTCATTTTTTTTTTAATGTGGAGGGCTTTAACTTCTTCTTTTCTTTCATTTATTTTTATTAGTTGGAGGCTAATTACTTTACAATATTGTAGTGGTTTTTGTCATACATTGACATGAATCAGCCATGGATTTACATGTATTCCCTATCCTGCTCCCCCCTCCCACCTCCCTCTCTACCTCATCCCTCTGGGTCTTCCCAGTGCACCAGGCCCGAGCTTTAACTTCTTAAGAACACTCATTTTAATACAAAAATATGGATATATGTAGTAAAATATAGAAAGTGTGTACCAACTCTAAGATAGCAGTTTCCTTTGCACATACTCATAGAAGAGAACAGAGAATGTGACCTTTAGTGGTATTTGTAAAAAATTTTTTTGAAGCAAAAGATACAGAATTAATAAAATCAGAGTTTAACATTTGTTCAAAGGCAATGCTGAGCAAATTCTTGTTGCTTGATATTATTAATCATAACTTTATATGTTTTAAATATTTTTAATTTAAAAACCACACCAGAATAAGAAAAATGCTCTCAGGGTGTCATTTAAATGAATCTATAATCTGGTAATCATTGGCTCTAGTATAACTTAAGTTTGTTAAAGATAGGACAGGACAGTTTTTGTTTTTAGACTTCCAAAGGACTTTAGTCTGCTTGTTTTATTGTATAGGTTTAAATGTCTTTTTCACATTATTTCTTCTAAAGTCATTTGTTTTTCTACCTTCTGTTACCTTTCCTCTCCTGAGTATAGGATGTCTCAGTTTAGATGCCTAGGAACTGGAACACAAGAAATATAAAAATATAGTTATCCTAAATAAATTTTAAAAAATTTAGATAGGGATGAAGTATATATATAAATGAAATACAGTTAAATTAAGATTCAGTTTCTAAAGCTTTCTGTTCTTTTTAACTTCACCATTACTGTCAGTGGTATTAATCTTCTCTCTCTTTTTAAATTTTTTTTCCTTATCCCCTTCATTCAGTCATGAAATATACATAGTTTAACCCTTCTATAATGCTGTATGTTTTTACCCTAAAAGAGAATCCTGTCATGTTGAAATGAATAGAATTATTGAAATGAGCCTTTTGGGTAAGTCAGGAACCTAATGCCAGTCAACGGTGAACACAGCAGATTTGTCTTCATGAAATGTATAGCCTTGCGGGAGATAGAGAAAAGTAAACCAAAAATTCTCATATTGGTATAAAAATACCAGGTGGTATGAAATAGTAAGGAAGCACCTGTTGCAATCACAGAGATTATGGAAAGCTGCTTAGGAGAGGTAACATCTAATTGGAGACCTGAAGGTTGTGTAGGTCTTTGCCAGATAAAATGTAGAAAGGCAAAAGTTTTTTCAGACATAATCACAAATCCTTAAGAGAGAACACAGTGATTTAAAGAAAGGAAACATGATTGAATATGCTACCAGCATGGATTTTGAGAAAGGGTAAAGCAGTATAAGATGGAACTAGAGTAGTATCCAAGAGGAGTTTTGAAAGGTCTTGTGTATGCCATATTTAAGAATGTGAATTTTATTCTAAGGGAGTGAGGGAGTCCAATTCTCACAGTGGCTGCAGACCCTGCTCCATTTAACTATGTATTGTTCACTTTATTTATTTATTTTTTTTCGGAAATAATTTCATAATTTTTCAAACCTGATCATATACCCCCTTCAGCTCTTTACACTTCACCTTCAGAGTGCCTGCTATAATTATAACAAATTGTAAGGTTAAATGCTCAGTGTCTGATTCTCCTCCTGGATCATAATCTGTAAAATAGTAGGGATCAAGTGTCTGATTTATTGCTGTGACCTCTACATCAGTGTCAGTGTCTGTTATATAATAGATGCTCAGTAAGTATGTATTGAACGAATGTTCTATAGAGAGCAAATTTTCAGTAATAAAATAGTTTTCAAGATTAACTAATAATTTAGCTAAAGATAACTAAAAGTCAGTATTGACTTTAACCTTTTTTTCCCCTCATTCTTATCTCCATGACTGTTTTTAACAAACAGTCATTGAGGAATTCCCTTTCCTAAATATTATGATACAAACTCAGGAATATAAGTGACTTTGTGTGAGGAAGAAATATTAATATTTTAAGAATTAATCGCTATGGTTCAAGCAAGGTGTATTGTAGAGTACAATCAGCAATATTAATTTGTAGCTATTGTCATACATTATTACAACTTAAAGGAAAAGTTTTACCCTTTATGGATTTCTTGTATTTCTGAAGTTACATATCAGTTTTCAAAAGATTTTTTTATGCCAGTACAGAAAGAATTGCCAGAGCAGGCCTCCTTCTAAAGTAAAATAACAGACTTGTGACTAGTAATTTGTTAACAAATTATCCTAAAAGATTAGAAGAAGCTGATGAATTGGAAATAGCTATGTTTTTGCTATTCATAAAAATCTACTTAATTTTCTCAATAAATGATGAGTGCTTTTGCATCTAGGAAGGTATTAAGTTATGTAAAGGTAAAATGTTTTTAACTAGAAAAGTAACACTGATTTTAGATACTGTTAGCAGTCATGTTTTTAAAAAACCATTACAGTTATGATCAGCAGCTACACATGTTCTGATAAAAGTATCTAAATTCAGAAAGATCTACTTAGATTTCTGGCTTCCAAACTGAATATTACATTGAAAAATTTAAGAAAAAAATTAATTTTAGCTCTTAAAATTATAGTTCAAGGTTCTAAAAGAATAAGAATTCCAGAGAACCCGACTCAGTCAATTTATGCAGTGTATGGAGAAACTACTTTATGATCTTTGGCACAACTAAATGAAAAGATGGCACAGTTTATTAAAGAAACTTATCGAAGGATGAAATATATTAACTAGAAAGAAAAGAAAGTTGAGGGAATCTTCTTGTTTGCCAGGGAAAATGAAGATATATGTATGTGCCAGTGCAGAGTTACCTAGTTTGATTTTTTTCCACACGCTCCTTCTGAAATAGAAAGTAAAAGAATGTTGAACAAAGTAACCTAATTTTTTGTGTGCGACATTTGGAGAAAGTTGTGAGGGAGGTTAAAAAATAAAAAAAATATTTTCAATTTAACAAAATTACATATTCACATTAGTGGAAAAAAACATTGTTAAAGAAGGAAAAAAACTTTAGATACATATTTTAAATATTTTTGTCAGTAATGTTTAAATATTAAACATTGGTACTATGAATGGACTCTGAAAGTTTCTAAAATTTTAGGCATATGAAAGCACTGGCTTTTGTTGTTTTGGGCCACACTGTGTGGCTTGTGGAATCCTAATTTCCTGACCATTGATTTGAACCTGGGCCCTTGGCAATAAGAGCATGGAGTCTTAACCTTTGGATCACCAGGGGATTCCCAAGACATTGGCTTTTTAAAACTAAAAGCACTGTGAAAAAATAAGATATATATTCTAAAGGAAAATAAGTTAAAAGTTGACCCATGGCAGCTAAAAGTTAATGTAAGAGAATTGCCACATATATTTGAATACTTGTTTTTTTTCTTAAATTATGCATTCCTTTCTTCATGTGTATTAATTATATAAATTTGAATTTTAATAGGATGTTTACTTTTTGTAAGTGGTGTGTAGTGTAATTTTGGCTAATGCAGTTCATCTATGTTCAAAGAAAACCATTGTTTCCTGGTGGAATCTATGAAGTAACTATATAATGCACAGGAATGGTTAGATGTAGGTTGAATGGGAGATGAGAGGGAGAAATTCCATGAACAACTACCGTTTGCCTACTACTCTACTTATATTTTGAAATTTAATTTTCACAAAAAAATTCTGTCATTTATTACTATTTATTTTATAGATTATTATTTCTTTTATAGATAAGAAAGATGAAGCTTGTAAAATATAAGAAAACATCTTAGATAATACCAGCATTTCTCTTTCAGGGAGTCAAGTTTAAATTAAAATGTATCTCACTTCAGTACATGTTCTTACGCTTATGCTTCCATAGCCCTCATGTGATGTTGGTGATGGTAGCAGTTGCTATAGTAATAGTTATAGTTATAGTGATAGCACATACCTACTGTGCTTGATGTGTCCTTAGCACTTACATATGTTAATTTTATTTAATTAAAAAAAAACCCTATAAATATGTACTCTTTTGCCCTTGTTTTGTAGTTGAGAAAAAGAGATTGGGAAATAGAAGAAACCATCATTGTATGGGTGTGTATAGGCTTGTGGGATATTAGTGATGCAAGTGGTGAAATGCAGACCTTTAGTAAAAATTAAATATTATAGATACTATGTATTTCAATATAGTTTTAGATACATGTCATCCTTGTTGAGTTCTGAAAGATTATGTAATATTAAAGTTCTAAAGAAAAGAGACAATGGAGAATAGAACTATCCATATTTGTGAATGGATAAAGAATGCTCGATCATCAGAAAAGCAAGACAATTCCAGAAAAACATCTATTTCTGCTTTATTGACTATGCCAAAGCCTTTGACTGTGTGGATCACAATAAACTGTGGAAAATTCTTCAGACATGGGAATACCAAACTACCTGACCTGCCTCTTGAGAAATCTTATGCAGGTCAAGAAGCAACAGTTAGAACTGGCCATGGGACAACAGACTTTCTGCAAATAGGAAAAGGAGTACATCAAAGCTGTATTTTGTCACCCTGCTTGTTTACCTTATATGCAGAGTACATCATGGGAAACGCTGGGCTGGAAGAAGCACAAGCTGGAATCAAGATTGCTGGGAGAACTATCAGTAACCTCAGATATGCAGATGACACCACCCTTATGGTAGAAAGTGAAGAACTGAGCCTCTTAATGAAAGTGAAAGAGGAGAGTGAAAAAGTTGGCTTAAAGCTCAGCATTCAGAAAACTAAGATCATGGCATCTTGTCCCATCACTTCATGGCAAATAGATGGAGACACAGTGGAAATGGTGGCTGACTTTAATTTTGGGGGCTCCAAAGTCACTGCAGACGGTGACTGCAGCCATTAAATTAAAAGATGCTTACTTCTTGGCAGGAAAGTTATGACCAACCTAGACAGCATATTAAAAAGCAGAGACATTACTTTGTCAACAAAGGTCTGTCTAGTAAAGGTTATGGTTTTTCAAGTAGTCATGTATGGATGTGAGAGTTGGACTATAAAGAAAGCTGAGTGCTGAAGAATTGATGCTTTTGAACTGTGGTATTGGAGAAGACTCTTGAGAGTCCCTTGTACTGCAAGCAGATCCGACCAGTCCATCCTAAAGGAGTTCAGTCCTGAGTGTTCATTGGAAGGACTGATGTTGAAGCTGAAACTCCAATACTTTGGCCACCTGATGTGAAGGGCTGACTCATTTGAAAAGACCCTGATGCAGGGAAAGATTGAGGGCAGGAGGAGAAGGGGATGACAGAGGATGAGATGGTTGGATGGGATCACCAAATCAATGGACATGAATTTGGGTAAAACTCCAGGAGTTGGTGTTGGACATTGGAGGCCTGGCGTGCTGCATTGCATGGGGTTGTAATGAGTCGGACACAACTGAACTACTGAACTGAACTGAAAGAATGATGTACATGTATTTAAACTTCTGTTGCAGAAGTTCACAGTGGTTGGAGAGACAGTCTCTTCAACAAATGGTTCTGGGAAAAACTGAACAGCTATATGTGAAAAAAAAAATGAAACTGGATCATTCTTTCATACCATTCATAAGAATAAGCACAAAATAGATTAAAGACCTACATATGAAATCGGACACTATGTAACTCCTAGAGGAAAACAGGCAGAACACTCTCTGATATAAATCATAGCAATATTTTTTTGATATTTTTCCTCCAGAATAATGGAAATAAAAACATAAATAAATGGGACTTACTTAAACTCAAAAGCTTTTGCACAGTAAAGGAAACAATAAACAAAAGACACCCCACAGACTGAGAGAAAATATTTGCTAATGATGTGACCAGCAAGGGTTTAGTCTCTGAAATTTACAAAAAGCTCATGGTGCTTAAAGGCATCAAAACAAACAACCCGATCAACAAATGAACAGAAGACCTAAATAAACATTTCTCCAAAGAAGACATACAGATGGCCAAGAGGCACATGAAAAGATGTTCAACATCACTAATTATTAGAAAATTGGAAATCGGAACTATAATGAAATATCACCTCACACCAGCCATAATGGCTCTCATCAAAAAATCCCCAAACAATAAATGATGGAGAGTGTACGAAGAGAGAGGATTCCTCCTACACTGTTGATGGAAATGTAAATTGGTACAACTACTATGGACAACAGTATGGAAGGACTTAAAGAAAGTAAAAATAGAGCTACCATTTGACCCTGCAATCCCACTCCTGAGCATATATCTGGCGAAAAACAGAATCCAAAAGAATACATGCACCCCAATGTTCATTGCATCAATCTTTGTGATAGCCAAGACATGGAAGTAACCTAAATGTTCATCAACAGAGAAATGGATAATGATGATACAGTACATATATATGGTGAAGTACTACTCAGCCGTTAAAAAGAATGACATAATGCCATTTGGAGCAAAATGGATGGGCCTAAAGAGTGTCATACTGAATGAAATAAGTCAGACAGAAGGAGAAATATCTTAAGACGTCTGTTATATGTGGAATCTAAAAAGAAATGATACAAATGGATTTAGAAAGCAGAAAGAGACTCACAGAATGAGCTTATGGGTGTTCTGGTAAAGGGATATTTAGGGAGTTTGTGATGGACATGTACACATTGCTATTTTTAAAATGAATAGCTAAGACCTGCTATATAGCACATGAAACTCTGTTCAATTTTTTGTGGCAGCCTGGATGGGAGAGGGGATTGGGGGGAGTATGGATACATGTGTATGTATTGCTGGGTCCCTTCACTGTTCACTGGAAACTATCATAACACTGTTAATGTGCTATACTCCAATACAGAATAAAAAGTTTATTAGGAAAAAGAATGATGTACACATACTGAATGTCTTGTTTCCAAAGCGAACAGTCTTAGGGAACCAGTCCACATCAGTTTTTAAAAAACAGGTGTCTTGCTGGAGATAAAGAAAAATGTTGATTTTGACCTGTGCAGAAGAGAAAGAATAAAAGCATAATTGATAATTCTAATAATAGTAAATTCTATTTGAATGCAGAGTTCCAAAGAATAGCAAGGAGAGATAAGAAAGCCTTTCTCAGTGATCAATGCAAAGAAATAGAGGAAAACAATAGAATAGGAAAGACTAGAGATCTCTTTGGGAGAAGGCAATGGCACCCCACTTCAGTACTCTTGCCTGGAAAATCCCATGGATGGAGGAGCCTGGTAGGCTTCAGTCCCTGGGGTCATTGACTTGGACACGACTGAGCGACTTCACTTTCACTTTTCACTTTCATGCCTTGGAGAAGGATATGGCAACCCACTCCAGTGTTCTTGCCTGGAGAATCCCAGGGACGGGGGAGCCTGGTGAGCTACCATCTATGGGGTTGCACAGAGTTGGACACGACTGAAGCAACTTGGCGGCAGCAGCAGCAGCAGAGATCTCTTCAAGAAAATTAGAGATGCCAAGGGAACATTTCATATAAAGATGGGCTCAGTAAAGGACAGAAATGGTATGGACCTAGCAGAAGCAGGAGATATTAAGAAGAGGTGGCAAGAATACACAGAAGAACTGTACAAAAAAAGTCTTCATAACCCAGATAATCACGATGGTGTGACCAGTCACCTAGAGCCAGACATCTTGGAATGTGAAGTCAAGTGGGCCTTAGGAAACATCACTATGAACAAAGCTAGTGGAGTTGATGGAATTCCAGTTGAGCTATTTCAAATCCTAAAAGATGATGCTGTGAAAGTGCTGCACTCAATATGCCAGCAAATTTGAAAACTCAGCAGTGGCCACAGGACTGGAAAGGGTCAGTTTTCATTCCAATCCCCAAAAAAAGCAATGCCAAAGAAAGCTCAAACCACTACACAATTGCACTCATCTCACACGGTAGTAAAGTAATGCTCAAAATTCTCCAAGCCAGGCTTCAGCAATACGTGAACTGTGAACTTCTGGATGTTAAAGCCGGTTTTAGAAAAGGCAGAGGAACCAGAGATCAAATAGCCAACATCCGATGGATCATCAAAAAAGCCAGAGAGTTCCAGAAAAACATATATTTCTGTTTTATTGACTATGTCAAAGCCTTTGACTGTGTGGATCACAATAAACTGTGGAAAATTCTTCAGAGATGGGAATACCAAACTACCTGACCTGCCTCTTAAGGATTATGCATGCAGGTTAGGAAGCAACAGTTAGAACTGGACATGGAACAACAGACTGGTTCCAAATAGAAAAAGGAGTACGTCAAGGCTGTATATTGTCACCCTGCTTGTTTACCTTATATGCAGAGTACATCATAAGAAACGCTGGGCTGGAGGAAGCACAAGCTGGAATCAAGATTGTTGGGAGAAATATCAATAACCTCAGCTATGCAGATGACACCCCCTTTATGGCAGAAAATGAAGAAGAACTAAAGAGCCTCTTGATGAAAGTGAAAGAGGAGAGTGAAAAAGTTGACTTAAAGCTCAGCATTCAGAAAACTAAGATCATGGCATCCAGTCCCATCACTTGATGGCAAATAGATGGAGACACAGTGGAAATAGTGGCTGACTTTAATTTTCGTCCTCCAAAATCACTGCAGATGGTGATTGCAGCCATGAAATTAAAAGACGTTTACTCTTTGGCAGGAAAGTTATGACCAACCTAGACAGCATATTAAAAGGCAGAGACATTACTTTGTCAACAAATGTCCGTCTAGTCAAGGCTATGGTTTTTCTCATGGTCATGCATGGATTTGAGAGTTGGACTATAAAGAAAGCTGAGTGCTGAAGAATTGATGCTTTTGAACTGTGTTGTTGAAGCAGACTCTTGAAAGTCCATTGGACTGCAAGAAGATCCAGCCAGTCCATCCTAAGGGGAATCAGTCCTGAGTGTTCATTGGAAGGCCTGATGTTGAAGCTGAAACTCCAGTGCTTTGATCACCTGATGCAAAGGGCTGATTGATTTGAAAAGACCCTGATGCTGGGAAAGATTGAGGGCAGGAGGAGAAGGGGACAACAGAGGATGAGATGGTTGGATGGCATCACTGACTCAATGGATATGAGTTTGGGTAAACTCCAGGGGTTAGTGATGGACAGGGAGGCCTGGCAATCTGTGGTTCATGGGGTTGCAAAGAATCGGACATGACTAAGCAGCTGAATTGAACTGATAATAGTAAATGCAGGGAGTAGTTGGCACGCATCCTCTTTTAGGCTTTTCCTTTTCTGTGTCATCTTTGTTACTTTTGGCAGTATATCTTAGTAGTGTTGTTGGCTTTATTTAATAGGTTAATTAATAATCCTGCTATTTTCTAAGGTCTTAGGAAACAATATATATAATATATCTTTTTTGAAGGAATCATAGGGAAAACAATGGACCCTGGGAAAGAAGAGTTGGGAATCCAGTATAGAGTGACTAATGAGTAGGAGAGTGAAAGAGCTGTCCTCACATGGTGGGAAGTAAATTGGGTCTTATACGTCAGAATAAATGAAGACTGTCCTTTTGATTAAAAGATTTATTACTACCTGTGGAGATTATTATTATTATTTAGGTCTCCAGAGCAGAGGGTCTATAAGTTTAAAATACTGGACTATCAAGAAATACAAGAAGCCTCACAATTGCAGAGTCAATTTTTATAACTTAATAAAATGTGCATAATGAAAAATCAGTATATTAATTGACTATAATCTAATGCTTAGTAGTCTACAAAAGTATGGAAGATTTTGTATTTGTGCATCACTGCCATACCGTTCAGTTCAGTTCAGGTCAGTCGCTCAGTCGTGTCTGACTCTTTGCGATTAATTGTCTTCAATTTTATGATCAGAGTTAAAGGATAGTTTTTCTAACATACTCTTATTCTCTTATATAGTTTCTTTTGAAATTTTTTCCCCCATCAGTTCAATTCAGTTCAGTCGCTCAGTCGTGTCCAACTCTTTGCAACACCATGGACTGCAACACACCAGGCTTCCCTGTCTATCACCAATTCCTGGAGCCTGCTCAAACTCATGTCCATTGAGTTGATGATGCCATCCAACCATCTCATCTTCTTTTATCCCCTTCTCTCCTGCCTTCAGTCTTTCCCAGTATCAGGGTCTTTTCCAATGCGTCAGCTCTTCACATCAGGTGGCCAAAGTGTTAGAGTCTCAGTTTCAGCACCAGTCCTTCCAATGAATATTCAGGACTGATTTCCTTTAGGATGGACTGATTGGATCTCCTAGCAGTCCAAGGGACTCTCAGGAGTCTCCTCCAACACCACAGTTCAAAAGCTCAATACTTCAGCACTCAACCTTCTTTATGGGCCAACTCTCACATCCATACATGACTACTGGAAAAACCATAACTTTGACTAGATGGACCTTTGTTGACAAAGTAATGTCTCTGCTTTTTAACATGCTGTCTAGGTTTGTCATAGCTTTTTTCCAAGAGCTAACATCTTTTAATTTTATGGCTGCAGTCACCATCTGCAGTGATTTTGGAGTCCAAGAAAAGTTTCTGCTTCAATAGAGCAATTTTTATATTGTACACACACAGATCATATTTAGAAAATCATAGAAATAACATGTATCCTTACTATTTGCTATACTTTTTTCTGTCTTCTCTTCTCCCTATTGTCTTTCCCTTCCCCTCTCTCCATATCTCTCACTTGCCCTCTGTCCCCCGTCTCTACAGTCAAGACCCGCTAGTCTTCCTATTGCACAATCATGGTTAATGTATTCAAAATATTTTCAGTGCATAGAGGTTGGAGCACCAAAATTTATGATTTATGGGTAAATAATTGCTACTAAATTTATAAATATGCTGAAGGTTAAGATAGGTTTTGAAGGCATAAAGCAACTTATGCTCTACTCTTCCAACTGGATAAAATCTCAATTAAATTTTTCATAATAAATTTCCATAGCCTAATGTTATGAAAATATGAAGAAGTATACCTTTAAATCCTTAGCTTTAAGATTTCAAAAGTTGTGCTGTAATAAATTATGAGAAATTATACTGTCAGTAATAGTATGTGAAGATACTGCCTGTTGGCTAGAATGTCTTCATGTTTCAGTGATGGAAGGTAGCATGCTGTAAACAATGAAATGAATAGGAAATTCATTAAAAATAACTTTGTTTACAATTTTTTACTCTGGGACTTGAGTTTATGATTTTTTTTTAAATTGAGTTTTAACATTTTAGGTAAATTTATTTGGCTTTAATCTACTTTTAGTGAAGATGAATATATATTTTACTTCTCTTTTTTTATATATATATTTTACTTCTCAAACATGGGTTTGGAGTATGTATAAAGTTGGAGGAAGATATCACTCTAATTTTCTTAAAAATCAGATGATTTAGATATATTTACAGAGTCTAAAAATAGCTTAATCCAAACTTGTTGTAGCAACTCTTCTCAAAGGGATTTGGCAACAGAGCATTTTGTTAAGGTTCCTATTTGGAAGTTTAATGTTTAAGCTTATAAAGCAAATGACCAAATGATACAATTTCCATTATACCCTACTGAAAAAAATATTTATGGATATAAAACTTTTAAATTCCTTATTATTGTATCACTGGGACTATAATATGTTATGCTGTCTGTACCATGGTAGATAGTTAACTATTTAAAATTATTTTTTAAAAAAAATGATTGATCATTTTGTAGGGTTAAGCAGAAATTGTTTTGATTTTATGAAATAACACTTTCAAAATTATTTGGTATTTTCAGAGATTGATTTACCTCAATATGTTTTGCTAGTCATTATTCTAGTTGAATGGTCAGTTGTGCCTGCTAAGTCACCTCAGTTGTGTCTGACTCTTGTGACCTTATGGACAGTAGTCTGCCAGGCTCCACTGTTATGGGATTCTCCAGGCAAGAATACTGGAGAATATTTAATAGTATTTAGTACTTAGTAATATTTTCTTATTTGTGTTGAAAAATGTTTTGATTCCAGCTTATAATTTCAATTCAGTTCAGTCGCTCAGTCATGTCCAACTTTTCATGACTGCACCACGCCAGGCCTGCCTGTCCATCACCAGCTTCCAGAGTTTACTCAAACTCATGTTCACTGAGTTTGCCACCCAACCATCTCATCCTCTGTCATCCCCTTCTCCTCCTGCCCTCAATCTTTCCCAGCATCAGGGTCTTTTCAAATGAGTCAGTTCTTCACATCAGGTGGCCAGAGTATTGGAGTTTCAGCTTCAACATCAGTCCTTCCAGTGAACACCCAGGACTGATCTCCTTTAGGATGGACTGGTTGGATCTCCTTGCAGTTCAAGGAACTCTCAACAGTCTTCTCCAACACCACAGGGGTAACCAAAAACTAACTGTAGTGATTTGAAAGCATAATGTGAGTTTTGCTTCATTACTTATGTCACATTCTTATGTACTTAATTTTCTGATTAGTAAACAGGTTTCTATGGGGACAGAAGGGTTTCTTTTCTATAACACTAAATGGATTTAATATATTCTTAAATTAGTTCTTAAAGTAAATTAAGTAAACAAGGAAACACTACTTTAATGAAATATGCATATCACACTTTCTTAGTATATGCAGGTAAATTTTATAGTTAACATAAAACCAAATCTAAGTTATTCCTTATTCATTATACTACTTTATTCATAAATACAATATAGGCAACAATAGGATATAGTTGGTTTTGGTAAGTGTCTAATTGAAAAACTGCCTAGTTTTTCCAAGGCTAAGAATATGTTATATTTTTATATTAATAACAGTAGTAAATAATTAGTAAATTAGAATACTAATATGAAAACTGGGGAAAGTATGAGGGAGTATAATGAACTTCCAAAGTAGAGCATCTTTTTTGGAATGAAAGACTCTCCTAGATTCAGATTTGCAAGCAAGGAGTAAATTTACACAGCTATAATAAAATACATAATGAAAGAAGTTTTAGGAAGAATTAAAGTTTGTGACAGTATAATAGATTTCACAGAAATTCATAAAAATACATTAATATTATCTTCAAAGGAATGTTGTCTCTTGCTGAAAAAAAGACTCATCTAGGCACTTCATTTAATTTAGCTTTAGGGAAAATGTTTTATATATGCCTGTTTCAATAAGAGAAACTATCTTTTTTCAGTCTACTGAGACAGGGATTATAATTGACTGTAATAACTTTTAGGTATTGGATACTATTTAAAGTTTCCTAGATCTAAAATCATATGCCTTTGGCCAAAGTAGAAATTTGTGTCCATCTCTAATAATAATTTTCTTAATATTTCTTCACTCGACAAATTGCATTGCTTCAAGCTCTTCATGCTAATAGGTAGAATGTGGATATTTTTTCCTTATTTTCCAAAATGTTTTGTCCAAGGATTATCCTGCTTCATATAAGAATAAAAGGACTACATCAAATCATAATACATTTCTGAGTGTACATCTGTAATTTGTGAAGTTCTCCTTTACCAATTCCTCTGCCATTTGATTCAAGTAGTCATTAAAAAACTATTTTTAATTAAATTGTAGCATGTTTAAAAGCTAAAATCATAAGGAAGTAAAATCAACAGGAGAACACATTTTCTCAAATAGGCAAAAATATCCTAAGCTCTATCAAAATACTTGCATTACAAATTAAGAAACAAGGGAAAAGGCAACATAGGTTGATTTTATCTTGTTCTCTCATCACAATAAATGATTGCTATTGAAAAGTATTTTAAAAACTTACCAAAATAATTTGTGGTTGTGTGTATTTTCTTTATCATATTGACATGTCTTCTACAACAAAAGATTTTTACACTTTAAAATAAAACCAAATCAACTGATGGGACAAGCACAAAGAATTAAATTAAAAATTCTCATCTACCTATTAGATAAATTAGGAAAATCTCCTGTCATTATGTTACAGTGTAGAGAATGTAGCAGAAAACATTAAACACAATGAAAATATGCCTTTATTTATTTGATTCACAGTATGTTTATTGAATGTGTATGTAGTGTTAAGACCTGCTTTTTAGGGGTTTTAAAAACCTAGTACCAAACTTCTCTTGGTTAATTATGTACCATTTACAAAAATAAACAAGCCTGTAAACATGTTTCCGTTTAAATAAGCTATCCTTGTGTTGGCATACAGCATTTTTTTTTCAATTTCATTATTCCAGAAACCTTTAGAGAGGACTTCCCATATAGTTTTCTTTATAGTTATATATATTTACTGTTGTTATTCAGTCGCCCATTCGTGTCCAACTCTTCACGACCCCATGGACTGCAGCATAGCAGGCTCCCCTGTCCCTCACCATCTCCCTGAGTTTGCCCAGGTTCATGCCCATTGGCCTGGTGATGCATCAAGCCATCTCATCCTCTGATGCTCTCTTCTTCTGGCCTCAGTCTTTGCCAGCATCAGAGACTTTTCCAACGAGTTGGCTGTTCTCATCAGGTAACCAAATTATTGGAGCTTCAGCTTCAGCATCAGTCCTTCCAGTGATTATCCAGGGTTGATTTCCTTTAAGATTAACTGGTTTGATCCCCTTCCTGTCCAAGGGACACTCAAGAGTTTTCTCCAGCACCACAGTTCAAAGGCATCAATTCTTCAGCACTCTGCCTTCTTTACGGTCCAGCTCTCACAAGTGTACATGACCACTGGAAAGACCGTAACCTTGACTATATGGACCTTAGTTGGCAAACTGATGTCTTTGCCTTTCAACACACTGTCTAGCTTTGTCGTAGCTTTCCTGCCAAGAAGCAGTTGTCTTCTGATTTCATGGCTACAGTCACCATCTGCCTTGATTTTAGAGCCCAAGAATAGGAAATCTGTCATGCTTCCACCTTTTCCCCATCTATTTGCCATGAAGTGATGAGGCCAGATGCCATGATCTTATTTTTTTAAATATTAATTTTAAGCCAGCTTTTTCATTCTCCTCATTCACCCCCAATAAGAGGTTCCTTAGTTCCTCTTCACTTTCTGCCATCAGGGTGATATTCTCCACATAACTGAGGTTGTTGATGTTTCTCCCGCCAATCTTTATTCTAGCTTGTAACTCATCCAGCCCAGCATTTTTCATGATGTGCCCAGCCTATAAGTTAAACAAACAATGACAACAGTCTTGTTGTACTCCTTTCTCAATCCTGAACCAGGCAGTTGTTCCATGCAGGTCCTAACTGTTTCTTCTTGACAGCATACAGGTTTCTCAGGAGACAAGTAAGATCATCTGATAGTCCCATCTCTTTAAGAGTTTTCCACAGTTGGTTATGATCCACATAATCAAAGGCTTTAGTATAGTTGATGAAACAGGGGTAGACATTTTTCTGGGTTTCCCTTGCTTTCTCTATAATCCAGCAAATGTTGGCAATTTGATTTCTTGTTCCTTTGCCTTTTCTGAAACCAGCTTGGATGCCTGGAAGTTCTTGGTTCATGTAATGCTGAAGTCTAGCATGCAAGATTTTGTGTGTGACCTTACTAGCGTGGGAGATGAGTCCAGTTGTCTGGTAGTTTGAACTTCTTGAGTACTATAGTTCTTAGGTACTGAGATAACTGAATAATTGGGAATTTTCCACTCCTGTGGCCTCTGCTGGGTCTTCCAGATTTACTGATATATTGAGTGCAGCACTTCGATAGCATCATCGCTTAGGGTTTTAAATAGCTCTACTGAAATTCCATCGCATCCACTAGCTTTATTGCTAGCAGTGCTTCCTAAGGCCCACTTGACTGACTGTGTGCATGTGTGTCTATAATACATACTATATAAAATTAAGATGCTTGTGTTGTTTGTGATTTGGGGACATACCTCACCCCATTTATAAAAATAAGTCCATGGAATAGCTTCAGCTTAATAAAATTTTTGTTCTCTCCAATGAAAATTGAAATAATTAAAATTTGTATGCATTTGTTCCATTTTTGCATAGTATTTTTGAGTTACAGGTTTATGTAGACGTTAAGAGGAAATTTTATGTAATAAAAATTTTATGGTTTGCAAAAAGACATTAACTTCAAGCCAGCTTCTGCCCAGAATTCTTTAAGGCCATTAATTACCTGTATAAGGAAAAGGACTTAACTCTAATGCAGATAGCCAATAGTACTGTCTTTGTTTAGACTAATTGTGTTTTACTTTAAGACTAACGATTATACATAGAACTTTATCCAGGAGAATAGTTAAGACAATATACATAATAAAAACTCTTACTGAGATATTTTTATATGTGATTTAAATTTTCTTTATGATTAGCACTACAATGAGAGCATGTTACTTTCTAAAGGTGCTAAAATCATGTGATAATTGAAAATTAGCAAGTACTTTTTTTTCATATCATACATAAATACAGGAACATATTAATTAGCTATGTAAATCATTGTTTCCTTTTTGCATTTCTTACATTACTTTTTCAAATATGTTTCAAATTATGTTTGGCTAAATTTATTAAAAATTTTAGAAATATTCAGAAAATAAAGCATACCATTTTTTAAATCATACACTTTTATGATGTTTTTATCCTAGTGTAGATTGTTAAAATATTCATGATTGTCATAAATTGGTAATGGTTAACCTCTCAATGTGTTTATATAGCTCTTAAATAGAATAACTAAAGAGTGCTAAGTATATTTCAGAAGCGATTTTGAAATTCATTAAAAGTCATAGAGTTTAATGCACTCTGTGTATATTTGTGATAACATATAAGCCAGTTTGATGAAGCTTCTGTTGGCCAAGATTATGAAAATTTGAGTATCATAAAGAACTTGATGGACATATTTAAATATATTAATATCCTTCAGGCTACCTTGTTATGAGAAAGAGGGAGAGAGATAGAGAAAGCATAAAAAAGAGCCTTATATTTGATGATAGCTGTTATACCAAATCCTTACTTAGATTAATTGTCATTAAAGAAAAAAATTAAGCATTTATATTCATTTTCCAGTAGGAGATCTGTTTCTGGGTAACCAGATGGCGTTAGTTCATGAGGGACAGTTTTTCATTATAGAAAAAATTCCTCCTACTAAATGAAGAAGAAATGATAGAATTAGAAAATCACCATTTTTCAAAACTTAATGGAATAATTAATTCAGAAAAGACTGTCAAAGAATATTAAAGTCACTAGATGAAATATTTAGGGGAAAAAATTATTCAGGTTAAAAACAGAAAGCCAAATGCGAGCCATAGACCTTGATTGGATACAAAAGTAAATCTGAAAAAGGACTATATTAAATATTAAAGAATTAAAGAATATTAAAGAATATTAAATATTAAAGAATTACTGTCAGTTTTAATAGATATGATAGTGATATCATGGTTATATAGGAAACTGTATTTTTCAAAGAGTAGTTACAATTAAAGTCTTATATTATTTTGAAAAGTTAAAATGTTAAAAACTATGGTATTTATTATTAAATTTAAGTGATGCAGCTCATCAAACTTTATATCCTCCTGTTTTTTTTTTTCCTATTTGGGGAGAAAATTTTTCAAACAAAATAGCTTAGAAACTGTTAGCGAATACAGTTTAGTTATGCAGCATACCTTTTGCTTTTTATTATTATCAAAAGCTTATAAAGAGAGAACTTTTCTTCTACTATTTAACATTTTTCACATTACTTAAACCACGTTAATGATAAAGACAAAAAATGGTGAATGTTCAGTACGATTACTCTGCAATCTATCTCCCTTCTACTAAAGTATGTTAGTTGTGAGTCCTGTCCACCTCTCTGCCTCCCCACTGCAGCCCCCCAAACGCCTCTGTCTGTGGAATTCTCCAAGGAAGAGGACTGGCGTGGTTAGCCATTCCCTTCTGCAGGAACATTCCCCAGCCAGGAACTGAACGCGGGTCTCCTGCATTGCAGGTAGTGTCCTTACCATCTGAGTAACTAGGGAATCCCTTCTACTAAGGACACATTTAATTATTTTAACTCCAAGTCTCCAAAGTTGCAGACCTTTATTTTCTCATCTATTATTGTATTTCTTTAGCTAAAGATATTTATTTTAAAAAAGCAATGTATTTTTTATACTTTTAGAATGTGCACCTTGCCACAGACAGACGTCTAGCTTCTTAGGATTCTCCTACAAACTACTTCTGTTTTCAGATTTCTCCAGATGAAATTAGTCATGTTGTAACAGAATTCTCTTGTAACGCCATAGTTTTATTAGCACCTGGCAAGAAGGTCCCACTTCTGAACAGGAATGAATCAGGATCAGGTCGCAGATCATTGAAAGTAGAGGCAGCTTAGGATATATGGCATTTTTTAAAAGGAATTTAGTGTGAACTTATAGGGATACAGAGTAAGTGTATGACTATAAACTTCAGATTGAAATTGGAGGAAAGTTAAATATGTGAAACAACCATCTAGCTGTGGATTGAGGAGTCAGACAAGGGAGAGAGTGTAGATACTTGCTTCTGTTTTGGACTACCATAAAAAAGTGCTGTGACGATCATCTTATACAGAGCAGGAAAATGACCAGACAACAGTTGTCATTATTTGTAAGAAATACCTTTATTTCTATGTTTTTTTATGGCAAAGGCAGAGGTTTTCTGTGCTTGGTCACAACTATGCCAAAAATCAGACTTGGGAAACAGTGAACAGAAATGTAGCAATTGCTCTTCCATCAGCACCATATAGAATCTGCTTCACCTAAGCTAGTAAGTTTTTGTTTTTTTTAAATACTGTGAAACCGTATGGCAAGCTTGCTTAAAATAATACAAATATGGATATTATACATTGGCAAATGGTCCCCATTTATGCAGCTAGTTCACCCTTTTCACCAAGCAAACCCACATTTTATACGGTTTTTTTTTTTTTGGAAGTTAATGTTTATCATTAATATTGGGTTTTATCTGTTAGCCAGTTCAGTAGACCAAAAATATTTCAATTTGTAGTACTTTGTTTGCTGGTTGCTTATTGGAATTGACCATTGGTCTAATTTTTTTCTTTTTTTGGTAAATTATCTGATCATGCATTTTACTAGTCCTCAGAACTTCTTCTCGGCGCTTGCTTTTTAGCTCTTTCTCATGTATGTCTTTGAACTTCAATACTTCATGTAGTTTTCATTGTCATTACCTAAATTTTCCATTCTATGAGACAGATTTCATATATTCATCCTACTCTACCATACCAAAGAAAAACACGCAGTGTCTACAACCAATCCTAGAAGAGAAATAGTATAATGTCAACAGTGATGTTTTAAAAATAATCATCTCCCAACTATCAGCCTTCATTGAATGGAAAATAAAGGTAAAAATAAATAAGATAAATTATACACTCTCCAAATTCTGCTAAATAAAGTATTAATGAACTAAAAAAATAATAAAAGTGTATATATAGAATATATGAAAAGAAACAGAGGTCATCTTATCACTTGGTAAATTATACTTTTCAAAAAGTACTTTTAGGTCATTATTATATTTATTATTTTTTTCAACTTGGAGATCTAGACTTTCAAGTACTTCAAATTGCTTAAATTTCAGAGTTTAATGCTATTGTTAATTGAGCAAAAACTACTCTTTCAAGTTTACTATTTTTTAACCATTTATAAAATAATTCATGTATTAGTTTTCAGAACAAACTAATCATGTCTATAATTAAAATATCCCAAGTTCATAATTTTAAAAAGAAGCTGCAATTTTCTTTTTTTATTTACCCTACTTGGAATTTACTAAGCTTCCTGAATCTATGAGTCTTCTGATGAAATTTAGAAATTTTTTTGTTATCTCCCTTTTTCAAAATAATATTTATGCCCCAGTCTCTCTCCCCTTTGTATCTGGGACTCCAAAAACATGTATGCAAACCATTTCATACTGCTGCTCGGGTCATTGAGCTTTTATTCTCTTTTCTTCTTAAAAATATATTTTTTTTAAATTCTCTGTATACTTCGGTGTAGATAATTTCTATTAACCTGTGTTTCAGGTTCCGTGATCCTTTTTTTCTGTTTTGTCCCATATGCATTTAGTCTCATCCAATAGATTTTTTTTTCAAATGTTGAATTGATCAATTCCAGGATGTTTTCTTGGCTGCTTTGCTTTGCCTTGTTTTTCTTTGCAGTTTTTATATCTCTTGATTCATTGTAGTCATCTTTTCTATAGATTCCTTAATAGATTTATTTAAGTATTTAAAATCTTCTTTACTAATTTTGATATCTGGTTTGTCTATTTATTTTCAACTGACAGATTTTTCTCCTAATACAGAATCATATTTTCCCATTTCTTTACATATTTAGTAAACTCTTATTGTCTACTGGACATTATGGATAATGCCTATTTATCCCTCTATATTTGGGGAGATTGGTTCCACAAGTCCCCAAGTATACCAGTATTCACAGATGCTGAAGTTTCTTATAATATAAAATGGCATAGTACAATGCATTTGTGTATTTATTGAAAAATACTTTGTGTATAAGTGGACTTGTGCAGTTCAAACCCATGTTGTTCAAGAGTCAACTATATTTTAGAGACTCTGGATAGTGTAATTTTCCTCTAAAAGTTTTTAAATTTTCTTCTATTTAATTTAATGACTCACAGACACCATGATTATTTGGAGGTTTAGTTTTAGGCTGTGTCAGGGCTATTTTACCCTGTATATGCAGTTTTTGGAGTTCTCCTTCTCTGTCTCTGTACAGCTACATCCCACCCCCAATTTCTAGCTCATCCAAAATCCAAAAAGTCCAACCTCTGATTCCTCACTGGAGGTGTGTGTTTGTGTATAGGAGGCTCTGGGGTGGCTGGGTGTTGGGTAGAGATAGGGGAAGGGATCAGTAAAACTGCACATTTCAGCTTGAGCTATTTCTGTCCCCTTCCAGCCACCCCATTCCCTGTATTGTAGACCGAGTTGTGCCTTCAAGGTGTATGAAGTGTCTAAAGTGTGACCTTCACCAGTGTGATACTTTTCTTTCAAGGATCTTAGTTTAACTCCTTTAGTTTCTACTTCCCTCAAGTTTCTTCCAGTTCGCTTATTCTCCATCATTTCTAGAGTTTATTCTTTTAACTAAAGACAGTCCAACATAAGCACTTTTACCCTTATCAGAAGCTGAAAATATCCCAGAATAGTTTTTTTCAACAGTCTTTTAAAAGAACTTATACCTCATGGTAATATTTAAACCATAGGGCTGTGAAACTATTTATCTTTAAAGATTTATTTTGTGACTCTATGAGGCTATGCTTTCAAGCTATTCCCCATTCTCTTAGTTGCCAGCCTATCATGGTTTTATGTTACTTTCACCTTCTGCCAATATTGTATGTAGAGTATACTTTAATTTCTTTTTGAAGGGGACATTTCTGAGTATAGTTAATACTATGCTGTATAATCAAATGAAGTTTAATTCTTAGAACAATTTTTTCACTTTATTTTTAAGTCAGAAAAGCAGTTGGTTCACCGAGAGTGCACTAGAGTCATCACTCTAGGATGGAATATTCAGAGTAGAAAAGTCCAGGGTTCCAGGAGTATTGCAGTGCCCTACCAGAAGTCTTCTAATGGGGATAAGAGAGAAGATGGATTAGTGCCTTTTTATGCCCAAGACTTAAGGACTAGTTTTGTGTACCCCGAAGGAATTTCAGAACTAGCAAGCACTTTGATCATCTCTTACTCTTACCCATTATTAAACTTAAACTAGGGTGGGAGGGAGGCTCAAGAGGAAGGTGATATATGTATACTTACGGCTTATTTACATTGTGCAGCAGAAGCCAATGCAACACTGTAAAGCAATTATCTAATTAAAATAAATTTTAAAAAGTAAGTGAAAAATGAACTGTGTTCAGATTCTGAAATTACTGAGAGATTTCAAGTATTTGCAGTAGCAACTCAGCAGAAACCTTTACCATTTTTTAATCTAAGTCTCTCCCATTGCCACATTTAAACCATAGGCCACTGTTATTTAGAGTGTATACTGGAGAGAGATGCCCCATAATGGTTTCACTGAAAATGGGACATGGAACTTGCCACTGTTGGTAGGTAGTCCTAAATTAAAAGGTTTTTAAAGACTGAAATTTTTTATTTTAATTAGGGAAGTAAGCAATACAAGTACACAAAACATTTAAATTTGATTTTCCAAATTTTATTTTACCAAGGAGTCCTTTTTGGTGATTGTAGTTTTCTCATTTCTACCTGCTGCTGTGGAGAATTGTTCAGTGTGGCACTCCTAAATTCAGGTTGGCCTCAGTCCCTCCATGGAACCCTAAAAGTTGTCTTATATTGATTCTCTTTTGGCCACTAGACTGACTAGACACATACCTGGCAATGTTAAAACTCTTCAGTAACCAGCTAGTTGTATTAATCTTTATTTTATCCTATAATAATGTTTATAATTAATAGTGTTCATGAGCTTGCTATCATTCTCTTCTTTCCTTTCTCTACTCACCTTTGTATTTGAGGATCCAGTGTGCTTTGAAATTTTCACCTCCTTTCCTTTAAGCTGCAATTTGTACTCTATCTCTTATACTGCCTTAAATTGCCTAAAACAATTTGGTACTTAACACTTAAAATGTTTCTAACATCAGCTAGTACACATGTGTGTCATGTCTAGCTATTTATTGTAATCTTCCAGTGAGAAACAGAATTTGCAGTTTTTCTCCTGTTACAGCATCTGTGACTTGTGAACCCCACATTTAATTACTAAATCATGGAAAATTCAGTTTTCACTAATTTCACCTATATAATATATCTAGTTTATCTGTCATAGCTTTGGGAAGGTTTCTCTTGGTCTGTCCTTGTGCCCAGCAACAAACTTTTCCCTGCCTCTATTGTTTTTATTTATTAATTTTTTTCTTTTGCAAAGCATTCATTTCAATCTTTTGAATTTGGCTTGCTACAAAGTTAGCAACCCATTGGCCCAAACTTTATGAGAATCACATTGATTTTCTGGTTACTAGTGTTTTGACTTTGACCTCTTCAAATTAGAAATATATTGATATGTTTAACATTTAATCTTTTATGAACTCTTATGAACTCTTTATTTTTTTAAGTAAGTTGGAAGGACTTCATTTGTCTCTGTGCAGCTTGTAATCCAACAGGTTTCGTGATTGTTAATTGTGAAATTATTTTGTTTAAACATCTACAGTATCATGAACATCTCTCCTTATAATATTCTGTCATTAAACCATAGGTTTCTTGCCCACAATATTGTATTGTTCACACTACAATGTTACTAATAGAGTTTCCCTTTCAAATTATAAAATATATTTTCCTGTTTTAATGAGCTTTTTTCTCATTGGGGGAAATAAATTTCCACACATTTAAACCACAAAGAACACTGTAAATAGCATACTTCACTTGACTGACTAGGCTATTTTGATTTTTAATTTAAATGTCATGGGGTCAGTATTAATTTCTATCATATTTTCCTTTCATTCAACTTGAGTCTTCAGATGAACAAACATTGTTTTTAGAGTTTAATTTTTAGAGTTTAATTTTAGAGTTTAATTTTGGTTTTATCTTATTCTGCCGCTATTATTAAAGGAATTATATTAAACCATGTGGGTTTTCTAATCTTAGTTGTAAATTCTCATTCTCAAAAGTGATCATTTGATTTTTAAAAATAATTTTTTCAGCATGCCTTATTAATTTCTAACTGTGGCTTTGAAATAACCAAATACAGATTTCTAAAATAATCAAAAGAAAAGTATATCAAGCAGATAGATATTTCTAGTGATTTTGTGTTTTGTTAAGTGAGCTACATATTGAGTAACTGTAATTGTAGTCTAACTGTGTCATGGCATATAATAAGAGGGTATAGACATTTTTATGATAATTAATTAATTTATAATTAATGTTTATATTACTTTACAATGTTTTCAAATATTAGTAGTTTAAAGTTATTCATTTAAGAAGAGGCAATTAGGAAGGCAAATGTGACTGAAATAAATATTAAGGTACCATAACAGAATCACATGGTTCAATGTCTTTTTCTAATTGATGGTCAATCCTAAATATTAAAACATGAGTTAGAAAAAAAGTCCATCAAATATAATAGCCTTAAATATTATTTTTTCTCCTAGCATTATGAGTCTTCTTCATTATTTGTTTTTAATATGCTATCACTGTGAAAAATGGTGAAACCATTTACAGTTTATCACTTTCAGTTATTATACTGGAATTTGAATGATATTGATTCTCTAATGTCTACCCAAGCCTTATACAAGTCTAAAAGAGGCAGTAAAACTATAAGAGCATTTAGATTAGTGGTTATTGTTTTAGCAACCTCTCTCCATTTACGTATTTTTACTATATTCATTTTCACTAAACCTGAAGGCAATACTCATGTTAACATTGTTATGGATTTTAGGAAATAGCTGTAACTAAGTCATCAGTAGTTTTACTACATGTCAGATAGTCAAAATTGGGGAAAAATCAAATAAAAAATATGTTTTATGTTTTAACTAATTACACTGATCATTTGAACAAAGTAAGGATGATGTATTCCTGCCATCATACATTCTTATTTTTTTAATTCAAGTTAATATAGTCAGTGATACTTTCATTTTGGTGAACACATACCTAAATATTTTACATATAACATATATTTGTAAAACTAATACATGTATATGGAGAAGAAAATGACAACCCACTCCGGCAGTCTTGTCTGGAAAATCCCATGAATGAAAGAGCCTGGAAGGACTACAGTTGATGGGGTCACAAAGAGTCAGACATGACTGAGCGACTCACACACACACAATCCATGTATTACTATTGGAAGTTACTTATCCTTAGTAAATGATCATTTAATACTTCCTAGGCTGTTTAAGCAAAATGGCTGTCTGAGGAGGCCTTACAAATAGCTGTAAAAAGACGAGAAGCGAAAAGCAATGGAGAAAAGGAGAGATATACCCATTTGAATGCAGAGTTCCAAAGAATAGCAAGGAGAGATAAGAAAGCCTTCCTCAGTGGTAAGTGCAAAGAAATAGAGGAAAACTATAGAATGGGAAAGGCTACAGATCTCTTCAAGAAAATGAGAGATACCAAGGGAACATTTCATGCAAAGATGGGCTCAATAAAAGACAGAAATGGTATGGACGTAACAGAAGCAGAAGATATTAAGAAGAGGTTGCAAGAATACACAGAAGAACTGTACAAAAAAGATCTTCATGACCCAGATAATCATGATGGTGTGATCAGTCACCTCGAGCTGGACATCCTGGAATGTAAAGTCAAGTGGGCCTTAGGAAACATCACTATGAACAAAACTAGTGGAGATGATGGAATTCCAGTTGAGCTATTTCAAATCCAAAAAGATCATGCTGTGAAAGTGCTGCACTCAATATGTCAGTAAATTTGGAAAACTCAGCAGTGGCCACAGGACTGAAAAAGGTCAGTTTTCATTCCAATCCCCAAAAAAAGCAATGCCACAGAATGCTCAAACTCCCGCACAATTGCACTCATCTCACACGGTGGTAAAGTAATGCTCAATATTCTCAAAGCCAGGCTTCAGCAATACGTGAACTGTGAGCTTCCAGATGTTCAAGCTGGTTTTAGAAAGGCAGAGGAACCAGAGATGAAACTGCCAACATCTGTTGGATCATCAAAAAAGCAAGAGAGTTCCAGAAAAACATCTATTTCTGCTTTATTGACTATGCCAAAGCCTTTGAATGTGTGGATCACAATAAACTTTGGAAAATTCTGAAAGAGATGGGAATGAATACCAGACCACCTGACCTGCCTCTTGAGAAATCTGTATGCAGGTCAGGAAGCAACAGTTAGAACTGGACATGTAACAACAGACTGGTTCCAAATAGAAAAAGGAGTACATCAAGGCTGTATATTGTCACCTGCTTATTTAACTTATATGCAGAGTACATCATGAGAAACGCTGGGCTGGAAGAAGCACAAGCTGGAATCAAGATTGCCGGGAAAAATACCAATAACCTCAGATATGCAGATGACACGACCTCTATGGCAGAAAGTGAAGAAGAATTAAAGAGCTTCTTGATGAAAGTGAAAGAGGAGAGTGAAAAAGTTGACTTAAAGCTCAACATTCAGAAAACTAAGATCATGGCATCTGATCCCATCACTTCATGGCAAATAGATGGGCAAACAGTGGAAACAGTGTCAGACTTTATTTTTTTGGGCTCCAAAATCACTGCAGATTGTGATTGCAGCCTTGAAATTAAAAAAAGACGCTTACTCCTTGGAAGGAAAGTTATAACCAACCTAGACAGCATATTAAAAAGCAGAGACATTACACTATTAATAAAGGTCCGTCTAGTCAAGGCTATGGTTTTGCCAGTAGTCATGTACGGATGTGAGAGTTGGACTATAAAGAAAGCTGAGCACTGAAGAATTGATGCTTTTGAACTGTGGTGTTGGAGAAGACTCTTGAGAGTCCCTTGGACTGCAAGGTGATCCAACCAGTCCATCCTAAATGAGATCAGTCCTGAGTTTTCATTGGAAGGACTGATGTTGAAGCTGAAACTCCAATGCTTTGGCCACCTGATTCGAAGAGCTGACTCATTTGAAAAGTTTCTGATGTTGGGAAAGATTGAAGGCAGGAAGAGAAGGGGATGACAGAGGATGAGATGGTTGGATAGCATCACCGACTCAATGGACATGAGTTTGGGTAAACTCCGGGAGTTGGTGATGGACAGGGAGGCCTTGCGTGCTGCAGTTCATGGAGTTGCAAACAGTCGGACACCACTGACTGACTGAACTGAACTGAAGACTGTATAAGAGCATAGAATATTTAAATATCTTTGAAATACAGCTTATAAAGATAGTATATCAAAGTTAGATTGTCTTGAAGCATCGTATTTCATTTCATATAAGAGATTTCATTCTAAATATTTCAGCTCTCCTTACAAATAGTTTTATATTTTCAAACATAGCTTGATTTCAGTTACTGCAATATAATTATTTTTATCTGAGGATATTGTTAATTTTACATAGGAAATCTCATTAGTGAAAATGGATGTGTAATGTCATACCATAGAACACCTTCACTATGCAAAGTTGCTAAAGCAGTACAGAACAAACCTCCTAAGGAAAATTTGATATAGCTTTCCTATGCTTTTCCAGACCTATTTTCAACACTGCTAAAAGGGGGGAAATTCAAGAAAGCACTGAAGAGGCCGCCTCACCAGACCCTGATGTTACTTCTCTGGATGTACATGCTGCAGCTCCATAGGTGCCAGGTTGGAAAAGTTTCTAGGAAAACAAAATGTTCATTAGTAACTTTTTTTATGTAGAAAAACTATTTTTCTATGAGAGCCTGTCTTTTAGACACCAGAATTAAATATATTAAAAAGTCTGTATGTTTAGTTTTTTTTTAATATCTGTGAAAAACATCTGGCTTCTCAAAAATATTTTTGAAATGTAATGGTCCTAAAGCATGCAAAATAATCTATTTAGAAAATGTCATGGTTCCGTTTTATGCAAATTTTAAAAAAATCAAGCTGTTAACAACCCATTATAATGATAGAGTGTGAAGTTGAATTATTATAAAATTCTGTATCACCTTTTTCAAGATTTTTACATATACTACGTGAAAGGCAGTAGGTAGTTTCTATAATGCTGATTTTTCCTATATCTCAGGCTCAAGGAAAAGCATATTATTGCTCTTGATTTTAAACAAAAGTTTAAACATATGCATTATTTACATAATGCTGTTCATTATCTATTACTGGAAAGACTCCAGAGATAGGTCAGTGAGTTAGCAAAGTGACTTTAAAAGGACATTTTTTCTTTCTAGGACTAATCTCAAAACCTATATTTCAGATTTTATAGACTTTGAAATTGCAATGAGTCTGCACTCAGAATATTGCAGTAGAAGTGAAAGTTGCTTGGTCATGCCCAACTCTTTGTGACTCCATGAACTGTGTAGCCCACGGAATTCTCCAGGCCAGAATACTGGAGTGGTTAGCTGTTCCCTTCTCCAGGGGATCTTCCCAACTCAGGTATCAAACCCAGATCTCCTCCACTGTAGGTGGATTCTTTACCAGCTGAGCCACAAGGCTTTTAGTAAAAAGAAGTGACAATAATTCTGTGATTAGAGGTTGTGCAAAATAAATATGAGTTAAATAATTTTTAAATAATTTTTAAATTATGAGTTAAATAATTTTAAAAAATAATTTTAAATAACGTTTTTTTTAATATAGTCAAGATTTTTAAAGGCATATTTGCCTAGTTGATCCCTGGGTCAGAAAGATCCTCTGGAGAAGGAAATTGCAACCCACTCCGGTATTCTTGCCTGGAAAATTACATGGACAGAGGAGCCTGGAAGGCTACAGTTCCTGGGGTTGCAAGGAGTCAGACATGCACACAATCAAAATATATAAATATGAAGAATGAAAAAAATTAACTATGGTTATAATTGAAGAACTAATAAATTAATTTTTAAACAAAAATATCAAAGAAAAGCAATAGCTAATATTCCTGACATTTTAAAGTCTTTTTTAAATTTGTATTTTATACTGAAATATAGTTTATTTACAATGTTGTTAGTTTCAGGTGTACACCAAAGTGTTTCAGTTATACATATGCATATGTCTATTCTTTTTCAAATTCTTTCCTGAATATGTTGCTACAGAATATTGAGTAGAGTTCCCTGTACTATGCAGCAGGGCCTGTTGATTATCTATTTTATATATAGTGGTGTATATATGTTAATCCCCAAATCCTAATATATCCCTCCACCCTACCTTTCCCCTTTCGTAACCATAAGTTTGTTTGCTGTATATGTGAGTGTGTTTCTGTTTTCTAAATAAGTCCACTTATATCGTTTTTTAAGATTCCACTCATAAGTGGTATCGTAGGAATTCTGTCTGTGTCTCACTTAATTCAGTAACCTCTAGGTCCATCCATGTTGCTGCGAATGGATTTACTTCATTCTTTTATTTTTAATTTTAAATTCATTTTTAATTGAAGGATTATTTCTTTACAGAATTGTGTTGGTTTTTACCAAATATCAGCGTGAATCAGCCATGAGTATATATATGTCCGCTCCCTCCTGAAACTCCCTTTCCATCCCACCCCTCTAGGTTGTTACAGAGCCCCGGTTTGAGTTCCCTGAGACACACGGTGTATTTCATTCTTTTTTATGGCTGAGTATTATTTCTGTATGTGTGTGTGTTGGCATGTGTGTATGTACATCCTCTAGATATGTTCCTCTGTCGATGGACATTTAGGTCACTACTATGTCTTAGTTATTGTAAACAGTGCCAAGACACAATGTTGGTGCATTTATCTTTTCAAATTATGGTTTTCTTCAGATGTATGCTCAGGAATGAGATTGCTGGATCATATGATGTCTCAATATTTAGTATTTTATAGAACCTCCATACTGTTCTCTATAATGTATGTCCCAATTTACATTCCCACCAACAGTCTGACATTTTAAATCTGAAATATTAAGTGCACAAAACAGAAGAATTATCTTTGCATATATACAAGAGCTAATGTTAAAATAATATGTATCTACATGTCTGTTATATTGTGAAACTTCTAAAGTTTTGGCTCTCTTTAATTGCTTATCTCTGTTAACTTTTTAAGAGAAATCAGTGGTCTATATATGATTTATAGCCTTTGACACTTGTATTATAATTATTGTTTCAAGAGAGTTTATTTTTCTTGTTATTATTTTTCTTTCACTAGCATTTTAGTGAAAACTCCTAGAGAGAAGTGATTATGTCTCAATATACAATTTAAATTTCTGTCTCGTATGAGATCTAATATGTTTTCACATTTTAATTCTTAGAAAGTTTGTTGATAGAACTAAGTGTACAAAGTCAGGCATTAATAACAGTACTTGGCCAAAAAAAGTGCTTTATTGACTTGTGTGAAAATAGACCATCAGCTCCTAACATTTTTTGCCAATTCAAAACCATTTATGAGTCTCTCTGCCCTAGATAATGTAAAGCAACTTTAGCAAATATATGTGTCTACTCTCTCTTCTTGCTGGCCTAAGACAATGCTGATTTGGACAGAATTATAATGGTGATCCAAAGCGTACTATAAAATTCTAAGTTTTTCATACTTCATTGGCTATATACTCAATGAAACTGAAGTTTCAGTAATCATACTTATTTAAAAATAAAGTAAACAATGATTTAGGATTCTTTCTTTTCTATGAGACAAATATGGCTGTTTGAAGTTCTGTAGAATATAGTATGAATCAGCAAAAATGAAAAGAGACAAGGCAGCAATATTTAAGGGGAAAATGGACCAATGAACAGAATTCCCTAACAAGATATAGAAGAACCAATGAATTAACCTATTATTGAGTATATAACTTTATTAATGTGGTAAACATTATTTTAATGAAAAAGAAAGGGTCTTAAATAGGTCAGCTTCAGGAGTTCATAGTGACAAACGAAGATAAGCAATAATTCTACAAATATCTGTTCCCAGTGAATGAAGTAGATCTCCAAAGAGGTTGTAAGAAAGAATTGTAGTCCCTTAGAAAGTCTAGCAATTAAGAGCTAATTTAGTTCAACCCTCTCATGTGTCCCCTAAGAAAACTATTTATTTACATCTCTCAGTCAGTCAGTCAGTCAGTCAGTTCAATCCTTCACTTGTGTCTGACTCTTTGTGACCCCATGGACTGCAGCACGCCATGCCTCCCCGTCCATCACCAACTCCCAGAGCCTGCTCAAACTCATGTTCATTGAGTCGGTGATGCCATCCAACCGTCTCATCCTCTGTCTCCCTTTTTCTTCCCACCTTCAGTCTTTCTCAACAGCAGGGTCTTTTCAAATGAGTCAGTTCTTTGCATCAGGTAGCCAAAAGTGTTGTAGCTTCAGCTTCATTATCAGTCCTTCCAGTGAATAGTCAGGGCTGATTTCCTTTAAGATGGACTGGTTGGATCCCCTTGCAGCCCAAGGGACTCTCGAGAGTCTTTTCCAACACCACAGTTCAAACGCATCAATTATTCGATGCTCAGCTTTCTTTATGGTCCACATCTCACATGCATACATCACTAATGGAAAACCCATAGCTTTGACTAGACGGACCTTTGTTGGCAAAGTAATGTTTCTGCTTTTCAATATGCTGTCTAGGTTTGTTATAGCTTTTCTCCCAAGGAGTAAGCGTCTTTCAATTTCATGGCAGCAGTCACCAACTGTGGTGATTTTGGAGCCCAAGAAAATAAAGTATCTCACTGTTCCATTGTTTCGCTATCCATTTGCCATGAAGTAATAGGACTGGATGCCATGATCATTTTTTGAATGTTGAGTTTTAAGACAGCTTTTTCACTCTCCTCTTTCAATTCCATCAAGAGGCTCTTTAGTTCCTCTTCACTTTCTGCCATAGGGTGTTGTCATCTGCATAGCTGAGGTTATTGGTATTTCTCCTGGCAATCTTGATTCCAGCTTTTGCTTCATCCAGCCTGGCATTTTGCATGGTGTGCTCTGCATATAAGTTAAATATGCAGGTGACAATATATAGCCTTGTTGTACTCCTTTCCCAATTTGGAACTGGTCTGTCATTCCACATCCAGTTCTAATTATTGCTTCTTGACCTCCATACAGATTTCTCAGGAGGCAGGTCAGGTGGTCTGGTATTCCTTGTTGTGATACACAACAGTCAAAGGCTTTGGTGTAATCAATAAAGCAGAAATAGATGTTTTTTCTGGAACTCTCTTGGTTTTTCTATCATCCAATGGATGTTGGCAATTTGATTTCTGATTCCTCTGGCTTTCTAAATCCATCTTGAACATCTGAAAGTTCACAGTTCACATACTGTTGAAGCCAGGCTTGGAGAATTTTGAGCATTACTTTGCTAGTGTGTGAGATGAGTGCATTTGTGGAGAAGCATGAACTTTCTTTGGCATTGCCTTTCTTTGGGATTGGAATGAAGACTGACCTTTTCCTGTGGCCACTGCTGAGTTTTCCATATTTTCTGGCATATTGAGTGTGGTACTTTCACAGCATCATCTTTTAGGATTTTAAATAACTCAACTGGAATTCCATCACCTCCACTATCTTTGTTCTTAGTGATATTCTGAAGGCTCACTTGACTTCGCATTCCAGGATGTCTGGCTCTAGGTGAGTGATCACACCATCATGATTTTCTGGTTCATGAAGATCTTTTTTGTATAGTTCTGTATATTCTTGCCACCTCTTCTTAATGTCTTCTTCTTCTGTTAGGTCCATACCATTTCTGTCCTTTATTGTGCCCATCTTTGCATGAAATGTTCCCTCGATATCTCTAATTTTCTTGAGGATATCTCTAGTCTCTCCCATTCTATCTGTTTTTTATATTTCTATGAGTGTGCATATATGTATATACACTTAAACAGATATTTGTGTGTGTATATATCTGTATATATATATGTACATAAACATAATAATATTAAAAATTGAAAGATGAACTAGCTTCCTTTATTTCCCTAGAGAAGAAACTGTAAAAATTAAGCTATTAAACAAAAATGAAAGACATAAAGAAAATTTATGTAAGATTTTGGAAATTGTCAATGAAATATAAGAAAGATGAGTTTTGCTGCTACTGGTTTGTATTTTCTGATATTAATAGTGTTATTCCAACACATCATCAAATATGCTGCAGTATGTTCATCTCTGTGCAACTGTTCTATATTTTCGTATATAATTCTTTCAAATATTATCTGTGTGTTTTCTCCCTTTACTCTCCATGAAAGAGGTGTCTGTACTCCCTGTCTTCTCCCACAAAACCACTCTAGTTAGACTGGTCCAGCTGCTCCACCAAAGCAACTCAAGATTACCTGTAACACATTTTGAAATTTAGAGTCAGTTTTCAACCTTCAGCTTATTTGATTTATGAACAGCACTTATGCCCTTACTGAATATAACTACTCTTTTTTGGAAACAAGTGTATCATTTGGCTTTCATAACATCACTTTTTTTCTTTTCCGATTTGTTTTTTCTGGTTCTCGTCCAGGGATCAATAATTTGGCTTATATTGTCATTTATTCTCCATGTAGTCTTATTCAGTCTCAGGACTTTAAAAATCTCAGGACTTTAAATATGTTAATGAATCCTGAATTTGTATTTCAGCCTGGACTTATCTGAACTCAGACTTGTATATATCCAGAATTACACCTATTCAGCTTAGAGTTCTGTCAGAAATCTTCCATAATACATCCAAAACTAAAATCCTTATCTACTTACTTCTTTCATAGTCATCACCATTTAATAAAAGGGAAACTCTAGTATTCCAGTATTTCTAGACAAAACTTTGAATTTATATTTGACTTCACTTTTTCTCAAACTTTATAATTGATTAAACAGCAAATTTCTGTAGCTTTACCTTAAAAATATATTCAAAATTTGATGATCTTTAACACTATTTTTGCAACCACTCTGGTCTGTAATTAATATACTAGCCTCCTTAGATTTTCTGATTCTGTACTTGCCATCCATCCCAATATCTTATTTAACGTTTTAGACCTGTACTGTGTAATATTACAGCAGAATTGATGGGTTCCTTGGAATGAAGTAATCTTCACTCACGCTGTGATGTCAGAATTACACGTATGGGCAAATTGAATGAACAGCTAACTCACTTATATATCACCAAGGCTAACAAAGTTTGTGTAAGATGAACTTGGGCAAACTTTGGGAGATGGTGAGGGACAGGGACAGAGAGGCCTGGTGTGCTGCAATCCATGGGGTTGCAAAGAGTCGGACACAACTGGCTGACTGAACAACAGCGAGCCAGATACTGGAGTTATGACAGGTTCCTAAATTATTCTTATGAAGTGAAGTGAATGAAAGTCACTCAGTCATGTCCAACTCTTTGCAACCCCATGGAGTATACAGTCCTTGGAATTATCCAGGCCAGAATACTGGAGTGGGTAGCCGTTTTCTTCTCCAGGGGATCTTCCCAACCCGGGGATGGAATCCAGGTCTCCTGCATTGCAGGCAGATTCTTTACAAGCAGAGCCACAAGGGAAGCCAAGTAGCACATATTCCTAGCCTCCCAAAATAAAAGTATACACCTGTATGACTTTAGTGTATGAATGAATACATATGGTATTCATACATGAATGCATACATGCTATATGAATGTATGTGTGTACACACACACACACACACTCAAGCTCAGTTGTTAAAAAACCCGCCTTCAATGCAGGAGACCTGGGTTCCATCCCTGGGTTGGGAAGATCCCCTGGAGAAGGGAAAGGCTACCCACTCCAGTATTCTGGCCTAGAGAATTCTACACAGTCCATGGGGTTGCAAAGAGTCAGACACAACTGAGTGACTTTCACTTTCACTCCTAGCCTCCCCAAATAAAAGTGTACACTGTATGACTTTAGTCAGAACAGTTAGCACTTACAGAGAGATATATAGTTTCCTCATCTATAAAATAATAAAATAATGTTATCTACTTTATAGATTTTTTTGTGTTAAGTAAAAAATTATATAAATCAATTAGTGCAGAACCTACCTACCTACTAGAGATTCTCTTATTTTCTATTTCTTAGTTTGGCTCAAACTGCTCAATCCCTAATTCAAATGCTGATACTATGCCTAGTATCTGAAGCCTAGGACATCTTAGAAAAAGGTAGTTGCTATTGAACCTGGAACCCCATGGCACCCTGTGCACAATTTGGGTATAATAGTTACTGCCCTTGCCCTCAGACAGGGTGTCTGAGGCTTTTTCTCAGTTGGAATATATTAGTTCGTGGAAAAATGACTGTGGTAATTGGATTCTTAAAACTGAAACAGCTGAACAATGAAAGTTGAGCAGAAACAGCTAATCGTCGTATCAGTCATGTCCAGCTCTTTATGAATCTATGGACTCTAGCCTGCCAAGCTCCTCCGTCTGTCCGATTCTCCAGGCAAGAATACTGGAGCGGGTTGCCATGCCCTCTTTCACAGGATCTTGTGGACCCAGGGATCGAACCTGAGCCTCCTATGTCTTTGTCATTGGCCAGCAGATTCTTTCCCACTAGTGCCACCTGGGAAACCCCAATTGGATTCTTAAAACTGAAACAACCGAAGAATGGAAGTTGAATGGAAACAGCTAGTCATCATTATTCAAGAGAGATAATCTTCGAAAGACACCCTTACTGCTTAATAACTAATTATTTGTCAACTTTTAAGTCTCCTGATTCTATGCAATAATTTTGAATATTAATTATTTAGTAAATATATATATCCAAGTTTACCTTTATTCACTTTTCATTAGTTTATGTATCTATATTGCTATACACATCATAATTTCCATTTTCTATGGTTATACATTAACTTTCTACCAGTATCTATGATGTTTAGCTAGTCTTTCATTATTAAACATTAAAATATTTGAAATTGGAGTTAGTATTTTGAGAGAGATAGTGATGCCTAATTATAATTGTCTTATGATTTAGCCCACATTTATTTTTTCTTCTTTACTGTTTTTAGTTATGAAATATGTTTTATACTGACTTCCTGGGCATTCTTTTTATTAAGAATGATAGTCACTGTTTTGCTAGTGACATTATGACATTGAAAAAATTTATTTTTTCTTTAATTGCTTTAGTATTTCAAATCTCATTTGTCTCAGTTGTACAACATACTGATTAACAATTTTTAAAGTTTAAACTTCATTTATGGTTAGTACAAAATATTAGTCAATATTACCTTTGTTGTAAAATACATCCTTATAGCTTATCTTAAACACAGTACTTTATACACTTTAATCCCCTGCCCTGAATTTCTCCTCCGTTGTGTGTATATGCCACATTTCTTTATCGATTCAACTATAGATGAACACAGGTTGGCAATTGTAAATAATGTTCTAGGAACATTGGGATGCATGTATCTTTTTGAATTAGTGTTTTTGTTTTCTTTAGCAGCTTACCCAGGAGTAGAATTGTTGGGTTATAAGGTAGTTTTATGTTTAGTTTTTTGAGAAATCTCTGTACTGTTTTCCACACTGGCTGTACTAATTTATATTCTCACCAACAGTGCACAATGGTTCCCTTCTCTCACATCCTTGCCAACAATTGTTATTTGTGTTCTTTTTAATGATAGATATTCTGACATGTGTGAGGTGATATCTCACTGTAGTGTTAATTTGCATTTCTCTGAGGATTAATGCTGTTGAGCATCTTTTCATGTGCTTGTTGGACATCTGCATGTCCTCTTTGCAGAAATGTTTTTCAGGTGTTCTGCTCATTTTTTTTAAATTGGATTTTTTGTTTTTTGATGTTGAATTGTATGAACTGTTCATATATTTTGGATATTAAACTCTTATTAATATTCAGAACTCAGCATTCAGAAAACTAAGATCATATCATCCGGTCCCATCACTTCATGGCAAATAGATGGGGAAACCATGGAAACAATGACAGACTTTATTTTTGGGGGCTCCAAAATCACTGCAGATGGTGACTGCAGCCATGAAATTAAAAGATGCTTGCTCCTTGGAAGAAAAGTTATGACCAACAAAGACAGCATATTGATTAGCAGAGACATTCCTTTGCCAACAAAGCCCATCTAGTCAAAGCTATGGTTTTTCCAGTAGTCATGTGTGGATGTGAGAGTTGGACTATAAAGAAAGCTGAGTGCCAAAGAATTGATGCTTTTGAACTGTGGTGTTGGAAAAGGCTCTTGAGAGTCCTTTGGACAGCAAGGAGATCCAACCAGTCCATCCTAAAGGAAATCAGTCCTGAATATTCATTGGAAGGACTGACGCTAAAGCTGAAATTCCAATACTTTGGCCACCTGATGCGAAGAACTGACTCATTTGAAAAGACCCTGCTGCTAGGAAAGATTGAAGGCAGGAGGAGAAGGGGGCAACAGAGGATGAGATGGTTGGATGGACCGACTCAATGGACATGAATTTGAGTATGCTCCCAGAGTTGGTGATGGACAGGGAAGCCTGGCACGCTGCAGTCCATGGGGTCGCAAAGAGTCAGACATGACTGATCGACTGAACTGAACTGTCCTGAACCTCTTTCCAATTATATCATTTACAAACATTTTCTCCCATTTTGTAGATTGGGTTTTTGTTTGCTGATGGTTTTCCTTTGTTATGCAAAACCTTTTTAAACTTTTGTTTTATTTCAATTTATATATTTTCAGTTGGAGGATAATTGCTTTACAATGTTGTGTTGATTTCTGCCATTTATCATCATTAATCATCCTTAAGTGTACATATACCCCCTACTTGTGAGCCTCCCTCCTACCTCCCACACCATTGCAACTTAATTGGTCCCCTTTGTTTATTTTTGGTTTTGCTTCTTTGCTTTAGGAGACAGATCCAAAAAAATTTTGCTATTTTTTTATGTCAATGTTTTTCTGTAGGGGGTTTTGGTTTCAATCCATCTTGAGTTTATTTTTGTATATGATATTAGAGAATGTTCTAATTTCATTCTTTTACATGTAGCTATCCAGTTTTTCCTGAACAGGTTATTGAGGAGAATATCTTTTCTCCATTGTATGTTCTTGCCTGCTTTGTTGTTGATTAACTTACCATAAGTATGTGGGTTTATTTCTGGGCTCTCTATTTATGTGTTTGTTTTTGTACAATTACCATACTCTTTTGATTACTGTAGCTTTATAGTACAGTCTGAAGTCAGAGAGTGTGATTCCTCCAGTTTAGTTCTTCTTTCTCAAGATGGCTTTAGCTATTCAAGGTCTTTTGGGTATATATACAAATTTGAAAATGTTTTCTTCTAGTTTTATGAAAAGTACTTTTGGTATTTTGATAGAGATTGCATTGAATCTATAGATTGCCTTAGGTAGTGTGGTCTTTATTAGTTCTTCCAACCCATGAAAATGATCTATCTTTTAACTTCTAACCTCATTTAATTCTTTGGTCTACTGTGCCTTATCTCATATTAGTAATGTAAATAAAATAAGCATTTTAGCTTGATTTTGTTTTACTGAAGATTTATAAAATACTTTTTACTAAACTGCATGCACACATACTCAGTTTTGTCTGACTTTGTGATTCCGTGGACTGTAGCCCACCAGGTTCCTCTGTCCATGGAATTTTCCAGGCAAGAATACCAGAGGGGGCTGCCATTTCCTACTCCAGGTGATCTTCCTGACCCAAGGCTTGAACCTGTGACTCTTACATTGGCAGACGGTCTTTACTGCTGCACCACCTTGGAAGCTAACTACTCAAATATTGATTTCTGATTTCTGCTAGTAAAGAGGCACATAATTCTTTGTTGACATAATTAATAGGATAATGACAATTGAGGATTATAAGGGAGTATACATTTTATACCTCATCATAAATATCATAATTGTTTACAATATATTTTATAGTTTATGAAAAACTTCATTTATGGAGATATAACATCCTCATATCTAGCCTCTGATGTTCTTTGTTTTATGTTCTTTATTTTACAGATATAGGACTTGAGAATGAGATAAGTTTAAGTAACTAATTTAAACTTACTCAAATCAACATTTTGAAGCAGTGGGGTAAAATCACATCTTTTGATTGAATTTTCCAGGTTATATCTCACATGTTATTTACTGGACAGGAAATAATGAACTGAGTGCATTATAAATGCAAACTTGGCATTATAGTCCATCAATTTAGAACAATTCAGAGAAAGAAGGGATGTCTGTGACCTCGGATAGTTGTAAATGTAACATGGTTTCCAGGCAGGAAGAAAGATAGGAATTAGAGAGAAGAGTTACTTACTTTTGTTTCTCAGCAACCTAGGAAGCCGTGGTTTACTTGATTTGATCTCAGGGCAGGGAAGGTGGGTAGGCCTAATTCTGACAGCCAGGACTCTTGGGCCGCATGATTCTTTCTTATCACCCAAGCTGGGTACTTGTCTTATTGCTTGACTCTGCACTGGGACTAGATGATCATCATTTAGCATCCTCCAAAAGACCTATCCAGGCAAGAGGATGAGCTAGCTGTCGTCTGAGCCGTCTGTTTAATGGTCTGATAAGCGCCAGTGATCATGGTGACTGTTAACATAATGGATATGTTTTCTAAACTTATTATTGCTCAGAGTCAGGGTCAACATTTGAATTCAGGATTTTCTGGATTTTTCTGTAGCCTATATTATTCCACCATACTATGTAACGTAGATTTACTATACTTTCTTATATGCCAATCAAATACTTTATTCTTTAAATGAAAAAATTGTGTTTGGAAATTAAATTTGCTATTTATATTATTGAAAAATAAAGTGTAAGATCTACATTTCTAAGTATTAAATCATTATTTATTGAGAAATTATATTTGAAAGTTTATTTGTTATTTATATTATTTGAAATTACAAGTCAGTTATCAGAACTATATTCTACATTTATTTTTGAACAAGCATATATGTTATCATCTCTTCTTTCTTCGAGTGAGGAAGAAATTTTAAAATTGCCATAAAATTGCAGAAATAATACAGACTAGCAATAAAATACTTGAATTATGCCAGAGTCCATGAAGTAAAAAGTGAGTTTCTAGCTCTGCTTTCTTTTTAGAATTAATTGCTACTGGAACTTTATATCTGTCTTTACATTCCTTTTTTTAATAAAAATATCCAATTCTACACTTTTTTATGCAGATTTCTTTTATCACATTTGACAGTATATCATGGACAACCTTGTATATCAGCATGTGTTTATCTATCTCATACTTGCCATTTCCTCTTTTATGGGCCATATCCAAATTAGCAAGTCCTATCAGATCAAGCTGAAAATGTATCTAGAATCATTACATTTACTGCAGCTATTCTACTCCAGGATTTATCTCCTCTTACTTGGACTGTTTCAGTAGCATCTTAACTGATGATTCTTCCTCACTTGCCTTTTGCAGCCTGTTATCCAGATAGTGGCAAGAATGACCCACTTAACATATAAGCCAGATATTGTCACTCCTCACAAAACCTTCCAGTCATTTGAAGTCAAGAGTAAAAGCCAGAATCCTCACTATAGGCTGCTTGAGTCTTAGTGATCTTTGCTTCTTAGCTATCTTTTTGAACTCATTTCTTACCACTCCCACCCTTGAACACTGAAATCCAGACACACTGGCCCCTTGCTGTTTTTCAGATAAGCTGTGCTTGCTCCCACCTCATGCCCTTGATACATTTCTACTTCTTTTAATGCTTTTTCTCCCAGACTTATCCTTGTCTTGCCCCCTCAATTAAGTTTCAAATATCACTTGATTATTTCCTATAAAAGAAGTCCCTCAATCACTCACAACTCCCTTACCTGATCTCACCTTATTTTTCTCTATAGCACTTTTTACCACTGATATTTTATTTATTTCTTTTAAAACATTTTCTTTAAAACAAGCTGTCAGCTCATAAACATTCCATGAAAACAGAAAATTTGTCTTACATTTTCACTGATTTGTACCTAATAGCACACTGTCTGGCACATAACAGGTTCTTAATAAATGTGTATTGAATGAATTATTGAATAATTTGATTAATGAACTACATAAACGGGTATAATATATTCTGAAGTATAGATCAGCTCTAATTTATCCGCTGACCTATTGTAGATATTTCAGTTCAGTTCAGTCACTCATTCATGTCTGACTCTTTGCGACCCCATGGACTGCAGCACACCAGGCCTCCCTGTCCATCACCAACTCCCGGAGTCTACCCAAACCCATGTCCATTGAGTTGCTGATGCCATCCAACCATCTCATCCTCTGTCCCTTTCTCCTCCCACCTTCAATCTTTCCCAGCCTTGGGGTCTTTTTCAATGAGTCAATTCTTCACATCAGGTGGCCAAAATATTGGAGTTTCAGCTTTAGCATCAGTCCTTCCAATGAATATTCGGGACTGATTTCCTTTAGTATATTTCATGCATCTCTAATTTTTCACTACTAGAAAAATTGCTTAGTAAACATTCTTGTGCTATATTTCTGTAGACATGTTTCTAAAAGAACAAATACTGTGTCAACCGGAATACATTTTAGATTTGATATGTTATACCCTAAAAAAGTTGTATCATCTGTATGTTTCCAATACTGAGTGTTTTTATACATAGGAGTGCTATATCTCTTACATTTATTCAGGTCTCCATGTATTTTAATTAATTTAATCATACGTGTGAATAGACTTTATATTTATTTGTATATCTATGTAAGAAGCATTTAAGATATCTGGTAATGCATACTTTCCAAGGAAGCAGCAGTAAAACACTCTAGGTATATGAAAAATTTCCACTTTTTCTGTGAAAGCTAGAGTAGGTCATCAGTATTCCCAGTCTTTTTTGAGCTCATTTTTGGTAAATTTCAAGATTAATGGCAAAAAGAAGTATATGAAGTGAAATATATTATGGTGATGCACCTACAGATGCAGACAGAAACTTTTAAATTAGGGTCAAGGTTGGTGCTTTTTATTGAATGATCTTTATTTTAACCTTCACAGACAGACTTCAATGATTGAAAAAGATACATAATGAAAACCACTCATTTTATTATCCATGTCAGTGGATCTGTTATTTCCCACCTTCTCTCCCATTACCCTAATGACTTTTTAGATGAATGTATTTTAATTAAAAAAAAATAGGACGAATTTCAATTATTACAAGTAAGAGCAAATATAAACTGGTTTGTGTGGTATTAAGAATGCTTTGCAGAAGTCAGCTGAAGAATCATTTGCTGATAGCTGTGAGGGATAAAAAATGCTTAAAACCATTGCCTTTTTATATTACATGAATCAATATTCAGTAGAAAATTCAGTAATAAGTATGCCCTCTGTGTTCCTGGGCAAATGTTTCAGCAGGTCAGTGTCAAAAGGTTGATAAATGGAATAATGTTTCATGCTGTAAAAATAACATGAAAAAAATGTAGAACATTATTCAGTACATATGAATCTCTTTACAGGTGTCTTTGTAAGCCATTCACACAGAGAAGTGGTTTACAGATTGGTAATTAGAAAAATATTCTTCCTTTGCATTCCCCCTTGTCCAGAAAGGTTAATGAGAAACTGCTAATGAGTTACATAGGTGATAGTAACTAATCCTGATGAGTGAGTCAGAAAGTTTAAGGATATCTAGATAGCTATGACCCACTGAACTAACTGGACTGTTCCTAACCCAGCATAATCCAAATGGATGCAAAAGCTTACCCAAAGCTGGAAAACACTTTTAAGGTTCTGGGAGGAAGTCTAATGGACTCTGTTGGTATTTTCATTCTTCTAGTTGAATGTCATACCTATGGAATGAAACGAAGATATATGAAGTAAACAGCAGGCTACAGAGGTTAGAATTCCATAAAGAAAGGTTCCTGGAAGCTGGAAGATGTATTTTACAAAGACCTGAGTGAATCAACTTGTTGGGAAAATTAAGGCATTAAAATGAAATGTAATTTTAAAAGGGGGGAGGGAGTTGTCCAGATAATACCACAAACCTAGTACAGTAGAGAGACTGGAAGGTATAGAAAATTTGAATCACAGTGATGAGAAAAATAAAAATTGAATGAAGTAGAATATTTATGAACTTAGCTTCTGTACATTGAACAGAGCAAGGATAATGTTCAGAGTGATTTGGAAAATAACAAGAAGTCTTTGAAAGGAGTTTGTGTAACAGCAGTATGATGGCATTGGTGAGTCAAAATCTAGAACCCAAACTGAAGGGAAGTCTATGAAGTTGAAGAGTATTTGGAGAATATTTGGAGTAAAGGAGAAAAAGTAGTTTTTGACAACGTTGGATGACTAAGGACATTATTGTATTTTACAGAGGTTCTCAATTGAATTTTGAAAATGTGAACCAAATTAAGATCTGAAATGGGGCCTGTAAATATCTGGAAATCTCATATATGCAGAAACATGTTTTACTTACCTTTAATGAAACATTTCTATTTCACAATGTAAATAATTTGTAATTGGGAATATATTAGAGATTTGAGAATCTTGTAATTGCAAAGAATAATAGAAGTTATTAAATTTCAATCACTTACAGTTACTGTCAATAGAGCACTGAATAGAATTGTGAAAATAGTGTGATCCTTGGGAGTAAGTAACCAAGTTACATTAGAATTCTCATTAGTTGAGTAACATAAGGTGACTGGAAAAAGTAATAATTTAGTTCTCTTAATTTTTATTTAACTTAGGGAGATCTATAATGATCTACTTACTGGAATCTCCCCCTAAAACTGAACTAGTAGATCACAAGTAGAGATAATGTAGTAAAGCTATGCCTCATAGCAGCAGGTTCAAGAGAGTGTGAAATCTCAACAGTGGGAATTTATGGGTCTGTATTCTGTTGTTTTCCAATAATGTGACTCAAATGCTCATTGAATATTGGGCTCTTTCTTCGTTATCTGCTATCATGTTTCCTCTAAGAAATTTTCAGTTCTGCTGTTTGCGGATTCTCTGACTTGGGAAGTGGATCACTTTTAAAGTGACCCAACTTCCATAAGATTTAGTCATCCTTATATATAAAATGTGGATAATATCATATACCTCATAAATTTTTGTGAGGACTGAAGGTGGTTTGTGTGTGAAGTCTTAACACAGTTAACACAGTGATTATACTCATTCAATAAGTACCATTAATCATATTGATCAATACTTTAATATTGGTGATGATATTTCTTTTATTTAGATGTTCATGTACTGACCTTTTGCCTGGCATTTTTACTGTATATATTTGTTGGAGGGTGAGATGGTTGATAATGTGACCATTAACATGAAGTGCTTATTTGTTATTTCTGCTGCTAAAATTCAGCCTTCATAGTAATATTGGTGAGTCTCCATCAGTAATTGTGTTACTTTTATCTTCAAAGGCTCACCTTTGCTCCATTATAATTGCTAAATGGATCATGAAGTTGCAGGATTAAAAGTAGCAGGGAGACTAGTTGTATGGCAGTTCAACAGTAGTAGTAATAGCTGATTGTTATTTGAACAAAGTCGTTGGTAACACAGATGGAGGAGACAAATGATGTGTGTTGTATGTGTTTGCAAAGTAAAGCTAATACCAATTGAATTATTTGTCAGATATGATGGGGAAATAAGTAAGGATCACTGTTAGAGTATTGCCTTGACTGCCTGGTAGATTGTAGATTGTGGTTGCATTTACTAAGACGGGTAAGACTGGCTGAAGAGCAGAAGTGTGGAGAACAAGAATCAAGACTTTTATTGCAACCATGTTTTGTGATGCCTATTAGACAGCTGAGCAAATATGTCGAAAAGAATGTTGTATATATGAGTTCAGAGTTCATTGAAGTCAGAGCACTAAATACAAATTTAGGAATTATTGATATGAAGATGATATTTTAAATCATCAGATTGATTGAGATCACCTAGTAAAAAATGTAGACTTAAAAAAATAGTCCTTTATAAGATTAGCTTCAGCATTGCTCTCATGGTCTTTATGGTAACTCTATATAATAAACTTTCAGATTTAGTTCCAAGCGCTAATTGGCCCTCCCACCTACACCCTTCCACACCATGTTTCTCTTAGTTCACATTTCTGAAATGTAATATCTGATTGACCTGTATTTCCTAATCATTAATAGAAGGGCTTACCTCCCTTCACTAACCTAGGTGACTTTTTATGGATTACAAACCAATATTTTCAGTATATACTCCATATTAGATATTACGCTATACATTGTACTTGTTTTATCTCATAAATGATTGAAATAACCAATGATAAAAGCACTTTAAACTGTATTTCATTGATTGTAAATTAAGAATAAAAATAAATTTCCTGGATCATGTAGTTTGTAAAGTGTGAATTTGGGATTTGAAGACAAGCCTAGGATTTGAAGACAAGCCTACATAACTTCAAAATCTAAATTTAAGAAGAAAAAGTTATACGAATTTAAGCCTGAATTGCTTGTCACTGTGTTTACATGAACAAACTCCATGTACTGTAAGGCAGACAAAACCCATTTTTCCCTGTGACTAGCTCCATCCCTTCTTTTTCTGAGGTACTGTAGAAATCTGTAAATTCTGTTTTTTAATTAAGACTATTCAACTTGCAGATGGACTGTCTTAATATAGCTATGATGTACAATGGAGAAAGTGATGAAAATTACTACTTAATATACTTATTAATAAATGTTGCATAATTAATAAAGATGTAATTCACATATTATAAAATTCACATATTTGAAGTATACAATTCAATGACTTCAGTATGTTCGGCGTTGTGCAAACATCATCCCAAAGAGAGCCCTGTATTCATTAACAGCCCCTCTCAGGCCCCTCCCACCTCAACGTACCCTAGCTCCTAGCACTAGGCAAGCATCAATCTACTTTTTACCTCTATAGATTTTCCTATTCTGGACATTGCATCTAAATTGAGTAATACCTTATATATAGTGTTTTTTTGACTGGCTTATTTCACTTATTAATAGCATAATGTTGTAAAGATTCATCTATGTTTTAGCATGGATTTCTTTTTTTAGCATTTATTCCTTTTGATATATATATATAAATATATATATACATATACTGCATTTTACTTATCTATTCATCTGTTGGTGGATATTTAGGTTATTTTCACTTTTGGTTAGTATAATAATGCTGTTGTGAACATTCATTTATAAGTTTTTGTATGGCAGTATGTTTTAATTTTTATTATTGTCTGTCATTTTGTTTAAAGCCATATAATATATCTAGTGGGTGTTAAGCTGTCTCACAGTTTGGTTTTTATTTATGTTTCCCTAACAGTTAATGATTTGAGAGCTTTTCATATGCTTATTAGCAGTTTGCCTATTTTCTTTGGGAAATTTTCTTTTTTTTTTTTATTATTATTTTTTTTTTCCAGTGGGTTTTGTCATACATTGATATGAATCAGCCATGGATGTTACATGTATTCCCAATCCCGATCCCCCCTCCCACCTCCCTCTCCACCCGATTCCTCTGGGTCTTCCCAGTGCACCAGGCCCAAGCACTTGTCTCATGCATCCCACCTGGGCTGGTGATCTGTTTCACCATAGATAGTATACATGCTGTTCTTTTGAAATATCCCACCCTCACATTCTCCCACAAAGTTCAAAAGTCTGTTCTGTATTTCTGTGTCTCTTTTTCTGTTTTGCATATAGGGTTATCGTTACCATCTTTCTAATTCCATATATATGTGTTAGTATGCTGTAATGTTCTTTATCTTTCTGGCTTACTTCACTCTGTATAAGGGGCTCCAGTTTCATCCATCTCATTAGAACTGATTCAAATGAATTCTTTTTAATGGCTGAGTAATATTCCATGGTGTGTATGTACCACAGCTTCCTTATCCATTCTCTGCTGATGGGCATACGTAGTTGACTATCCATTCTGGCTATTAAGAAACAGTGTCTGGCGGATTGATAGCTGTGGGTGTCACCGTTTGCTTCAGATCTGTTATACTCGTGTGTATGCCAGAAGTGGGATGCCGCTGGGGTCACATGTGAGACAGTCATTCAGTTATAAAGAAAAATCTCTCTCACACTAGTTTTCCGAAGCGGCTGTTTATTTGCCACTTCCCGACCAACAGCTGTAAGAGGGTGCCTTTTCTCCACACCCTCTTCCAGCAGGCATTTATTGCTTGTAGACTTTGGCATTGTCACCTCCATGACGTGGCGATGTATGAGTACCAGTGGATCATTGTGGTTTGTTTGCATTTCCTAATAACTGATGATTTGAGGCTCTTTCAATTGTGTTTGTACCATTCGTATTCTCTTGGAGAAATGTCTGTTTAGTTCTTTGGCATTTTGATTGTCATATTTTCGTGGAATTGAGCTGCAGGAGTTGCTTGTATATTTTGAGAATTAATCCTTTGTCTGTTTCTTCATTTGCTATATATTCCCCAATATCTGATGGGTTGTCTTTCACCTTACCTAATGTTTTTTTTAGTGCAAAAGCTTTTAAGTTTCATTAGGTCCCATTTGTTTTAGTTTTGCTTTTATTTCCAATATTCTGGGAGGTGGGTCATAGAGGATCTTGCTGTGATTTATGTCGGAGAGTGTTTTGCCTATGTTCTCCTCTAGGAGTTTTATAGTTTCTGGTCTTACATTTAGATCTTTAATCCATTTTGAGTTTATTTTTGTGTATGGTGTTAGAAAGTGTTCTAGTTTCATTCTTTTACAAGTGTTGACCAGTTTTCCCAGCACCACTTGTTAAAGAGGTTGTCTTTTTTCCATTGTATAGTTCCTTGCCGTCCTTTTCAAAAGCATTAAGTGTGTGCCATATGGTTTCGTGGATTTATCTCTGGGCTTTCTATTCTGTTCCATTGATCTATATGTCTGTCTTTGTGCCAGTACCATACTGTCTTGATGACTGTGGCTTTGTAGTAGAGTCTGAAGTCAGGCAGGTTGATTCCTCCAGTTCCATTCTTCTTCTCAAGATTACTTTGGCTATTCGAGGTTTTTTGTATTTCCATACAAATTGTGAAATTCTTTGGTCTAGTTCTGTGAAAAATACCGTTGGTAGCTTGATAGCGATTGCATTGAATCTATAGATTGCTTTGGGTAGAATAGCCATTTGACAATATTGATTCTTCCAATCCATGAACACGGTATGTTTCTCCATCTGTTTGTGTCCTCTTTGATTTCTTTCATCAGTGTTTTATAGTTTTATATGTATAGGTCTTGTTCTTAGTAATAATACTCTCCTAGTATTTTTTATTCTTATTGTTGCATATGGTGAATGGTGTTAGTTTCTAATTTCTCTTCTGTTTTTCATTGTTAGTATATAGGAAAGCGGGATTCTCTTGTGTTTTGTAATTTATATTCTGCACTTTACTATATTCATTGTTAGCCTAATAATTTTATCATGGTAGGAGTCTTTTAGGGTTTTCCTTGCAGAGGATCATGTACTTGCAAACAGTGAGAGTTTAACTTCTTTTTTCCTAGTGATCCTTTTCTGTTCTTTTTCTGCTGCTGATTGCTGTGTGCGAACTTCCAACACTATTTTGAATAAGTGGGAGAGTGGCGACCTTGTCTGTTCCCTGATTTCATCGGGAAATGCTGTCAATTTTCACCATTGAGGGTTATGCTGTGCTGTTTTGTCATATATAGCTTTTAAATGTTGAGTATGTTCTTCTATTCCTGCTTTTTGGGAGAGTTTTAATCATAATGATTTGAATTTGTCAAAGGCTTTCTCTGCATCTATGATATGATCATATGGTTTTTATTTTTTCAATTGTTAATGTGGTGTATTACATTGATTGATTTGCGGATATTAAAGAATCCTTGCATTCCTGGGATAAAGCCCACTTGGTCATGGTGTATGATTTTTTTAATATGTTGTTGGATTCTGTTTGCTAGAATTTTGTCAAGGATTTTTGCATCTATGTTCATTAGTGATATTGGCCTGTAGTTTTCTTTTTTTGTGGCATCTTTGTCTGATTTTGGAATTAGGGTGGGAAATTTTCTATTCAAATCCTGTGCCCGGTTTTTAATTTTATTGTCTGTTTTGTTGTCTAGTTGAAAGAGTTCTTCACACTGTATACAAATTCTTTGTTAGGTATACAATTTACAAATAGTTCCTCCCATTCTGTGGATTGTTACTTACTTTATGGTATCATTTGCACCACAGAAGTTTTTAATTTTGAAGTCCAAGTAATCTACTTGTTTTCTTTTGTAGCTTGTTCCTTCAAGTTCATATTTAAGAAACCACTGACTAGTCCAAAGTCACAAAGATTTACTCCTATGTTTTCTTTTAAGATTTGTATGGTGTTAGCTCTTACATTTAATTCTATGAACCGTTTTGCATTAATGTTTGTGTACAGTGGAAGACAGTGATCCAGCTTTATTCTTTTGCATGTAAGTATCTAGTAGTCTTGAATATTCTGGTTTTTTTTTTTTCAGTAATAAATGCGATGTTTCTGAAATGGGGAAGAAAACTTGTACTTGGGGAAATTAGGGAAGTTTTCTTTAATATGTAGCATTTGAGAGTTTACTGAGGTGTGGGTAGAATTTGATGGGTAGAGGAGTACTAGGGAAGAGAATGTTTTGCGTAGGTGAAAGAGAGAAAGGAGCAAGAAAGTTAAAATAATGATTTCATTTTGGCTATATCATGGTTTGCCAAAACCCAAAACCTAAACATAAATCCAGAGAAAAAGGCTTAAGTGCAGATATCTTGGGTAGGTGCCTTGGAGTTCTTTGCTGCTGGAGGCAAATGAGCTGTTGTATCTATAAACCAGTTCTCTAGAGTCCTTTGTGTTGATTCACCAGAGTTAGTGACCTCCTCTATCATTTTTGGAATCATCCTCAAAGTGATTTGGCTTACTTTTAAGTTGATGGGTTTGGGGTATGAGGACTGTTGTAGTGGAGGAAAGTGGAGTCCAGGATAGGGGAGTACAGGTCTGGGATAATGGCTTCATTGTCAGGGCTGACGTAAGCCTTGATGGCTTCTGCTCTTGAGCATTTTTGGGTTTGTAATTCAGCAGTTTTCTCACTGGTTTCTGTTGTTGTTCAGCTGCTAAGTTGTGTCAGACTCTTTGTGACCCCATGAACTGCAGCATGCCAGGCTTCCCTGTCCTCCAGTACCTCCCAGAGTTTGCTCAAACTCATGTCCATCGAGTCAGTGATGCCATCCAACCATCTCATCCTCTGTCACTCCCTTCTCCTGCCCTCAATCATTCCCAACATCAGAGTCTTTTCCAGTGAGTCGGATCTTCACATCAGATGACCAGAGTATTAGAGTTTCCACTTCAGCATCAGTCCTTCCAGTGAATATTCAGGGCTGATTTCCTTTAGAACTAACTGGTTTGATTTCCTTGCTGTCCAGGGAAATCTCAAGAGTCTTCTCCAGCACCACAACTCGAAAGTGTAAATTTTTCGTCATTCAGCCTTCTTTATGGGCTTAATTTCACATCTGCACATGACTGCTAGAAAAACCATAGCTTTGACTGTGTGGACCTTTGTTGGCAAATGATGGCTCTAATTTTTAATACGCTGTCTAGGTTTGTCATAGCTTTCCTTCCAAGGAGCAAGCATCTTTTCATTTCGTGGCTGCATTTATGGTCCATTGGTTTCTCATCTGCCTCATTTCTCAGGGCTTCCCTTGTGACTCAGCTGGAAAAGAACCTGCCTGCAATGCGGGAGACCTAGGTTCTATTCCTGGGTTGGGAAGAACCCCTGGAGAAGGGAAAGGCTACCCACTCCAGTATTCTGGCCTGGAGAACTTCATGGACTGTATAGTCTATGGGGTCGCAAAGAGTCGGACACGACTGAGCGACCTTCACTCACTCACTCACTCGTTTCTGAGACCATGTGATCTGTTAGTCAGTGCCACAGATCCTGACGTGTCAGTGCCTCTTGGTTGCCATTCAAGTGTGGCTCCCCATTTTTGCATTTAAAACAATTACATCTGCCTTCCTCTTATATTTAAGTGTCACTGTCTGGCCCCTGCTATTCAAAAATCCCATCATTCTTATAGAAACTAGGGAAACAGTTTCATAAGCAGACTCCTAACTCTATCCTGTATTGACCAATAATCCCTTTTATCTAAATGAAAGGAGAATATTTTCATTGTTGGATTTTATCAAGAAATTACTTAATTTGTAGCCTATAAGCTTAAAAGAGGTGGAGAGGGAGATTTTGAAGAGGGTAGGACATGAATTTTAGCAAACTCCTGGTGACAGTGGAAGACAGAGGAGCCTGGCATGCTGTGGTCCAAGGGGTTATAGAGTCAGACACAACTTTCTTCTGACTGAACAGTGACAACATCAACAAGGCTTTGTCTTGCTAGATATCTACCTGAGGTGAGGCCACTGCATGTCCCCAGGCAAAGGGAAGCTGTTGTCCTCTAGCAAGGGTAAATGGGCCGTTTCTATTGACCCACAGATTTTAGGGAAATCTGGGGATTCAAGTTCTCAAATATATTTATCCGTCTCTATTCTAGGTCTTAGATCTTCCCCTATCCATGCTTGACTTTATGTGAGAGATTCAACAAGGCTGTGAATTCATCCTTCTCTGAAGTTTGGTTCCTAGCACAGTCGTATCCTGAGCTTGGTTAGCATCTCTAACACCTTTTGGCTGTAAGAGACTAGTGTCTCTCTGCGTGTTAAGTCACTTTAGCTGTGTCCAGTTCTTTGTGACTCTGGTTTGTAGTCTGCCAGACTCCTTTGTCCGTAGAATTTCACAGGCAAGAATATTGGATCAACTTGCCATGCCCTCTTCCAGGGGATCTTCTTGACCTAGGGATTGAACCCACATCTCTTATGTCTCCTGCATTGGCAGGTGGGTTCTTTACCACTAACACCAGCTGGGAAGCCTGTGTATCTGTAAATGATATTAATTAAAAATGATATTATTAAATGATATTATTTACAAAATGAAATTATTAAATGATATTATTAAAAAATGATATTTGATTTCACACCATGTGGGCTGAATTATCTTGGCTGAATTGAGTATGTCATTTTTCTTTCCTCAGTGCAATGATGGCATTTAACAGTAGCCATTGTCCTTATAATTACCTATAGGAATGCAACACTTATAAAATCCTGGTTCACCCCAGGTAAGAATGTTAGTAATTGAGATACTTTAGAATGCCAGGGGATTATCACTACTCACTCACTACCAGCACTGAATTCTTGTTGCCATTTGGCTAGTTAGTAATCCACTTACTGGGCTACTTGATTCCTAGAATTATTTTGTTTTGTTTTGTTTGGCACCAACTGACTTAGCGGCAGTTCCCTTGTGATCTGATGCTGAGATGCTGAGATAAGACTTTGAATGCAGAGAGTTTAACGGTTGATGCAGGCAGCATGGGTCAGAGGGGAAAACTGATACAGAAAAAACAAGTGCTTTCTGGAGCATTCTTGGGGAATAAGGAGTGCTTTAATAAGCTAGTTAATACCATGGATAACTGGAGGTTAATCCCATTGGGAGGTTCAGGGAAATAGTATAAAATTATGTCTGATACACTAAATTCCATGATTCATCTGTAGAGGGCTTTTCCCCTAGGGATGTTTATTCCTTAGCGCTTCTGACCTGTGTACACACAGACACTTATGCAGTTTTGAGGAATGAAATGACAGCCCTCATGCACAAAGTAGTTAGAGCATCCTGAAAGGTCAAGGAAGCGGGCAGATTGCTGACAGCATCTGCTGCAGCTAAGATGTGAAATTAATGTTAATTTGGTGCAGTCTCAAAAATGACAGAATGATCTCTGTTTGTTTCCAAGGCAAACCATTCAATATCATGGCAATCTAAGGCTATGCCCCTATCAGTAATGCTGAAGAAACTGAACACTTCTATGAAGACTTACAAGAACTTCTAGAACTAATACCCAAAAAAGATGTCCTTTTCATCATAGGGGACTGGAATGCAAAAGTAGGAAGTCAAGAGGTACCTGGAGTAACAGGCAAATTTGGCCTTAGAGTACAAAATGGAGCAGGGCAAAGGCTAACAGAGTTTTGCCAAGAGAACACGCTGGTTGTGGCAAACACCCTCTTTCAACAACACAAGAGAAGACTTTACACATGGACATCAGCAGATGGTCAATACCGAAATCAGATTGATTATATTCTTTGCAGGCAAAGAGGGATAAGCTCAGTACAGCTGGCAAAAACAAGACTGGGAACTGACTGGCTCAGATCATGAACTCCTTATTGCCAAATTCAGACTTAAATTGAAGAAGTTAGGGAACACCACTAGACCATTCAGGTACAATCTAAATCAAATTCCTTACGATTATATACTGGGAGTGAGAAATAGATTCAAGGGATAGACAGACTGCCTGATGAACTATGGATGGAACTTTGTGACATTGTACAGGAGGTGGTGATTCAGATCATCCTCAAGAAAAAGAAAGACAAAAAGGCAAAATGGTTGCCTGCAGAGGCCCTACAAATAGCTGAGAAAAGAAGAGAAGCTGAAGACAGAGGAGAAAAGGAGAGATATACCCATTTGAATGCAGAATTCCAAAGAATAGCAAGGAGATATAAGAAAGCCTTTATCAGTGATCAATGCAAAGAAATAGAGGAAAACAATAGAATGGGGAAGACTAGAGATCACTTCAAGAAAATTAGAGATACCAAAGGATCATTTCATGCAAAGATGGACACAATGAAGGACAGAAATGGTATGGACCTAACAGAAGCAGAAGATATTAAGAAGAGCTGGCAAGAGTACACAGAAGAACTCTACAAAAATGATCTTCCTGACCAGATAACCACGATGGTGTGATTACTCACCTAGAATGAGACATCCTGGAATGTGAAGTCAAGTGGACCTTAGGAAGCATCACTACAAACAAAGCTAGTGGAGGTGATAGAATTCTAGTTGAGCTATTTCAAATCCTAAAAGATGATGCTATGAAAGTGCTGCGCTCAATATTCCAGCAAATTTGGAAAACACATCAGTGGCCACAGAACAGGAAAGGGTAAGTTTTCATTCCAATTCTAAGGAAGGGCAATGCCAAGGAATATTCAAACTATCCCACAATTGCATTCATCTCACACGCTAGTAAAGCGATGCTCAAAATTCTCCAAGGGAGGATTCAGCAGTACGTGAACTGTGAACTTCCAGATGTTCAAGCTATATTTAGAAAAGGCAGAGGAATCAGAGATCAAATTACCAACATCCACTGGATCATAGAAAGAGCAAGAGAATTCCAGAAAAACAACTACTTCTGCTTTATTGACCAAACCAATATCTTTGTGTAAATCCCCAAAAACTGTGGAAACTTCTTCAAGAGATGGGGATACCAGACCACCTGACCTGCCTCTTGAAAAATCTGTATGCAGTTCAAGAAGCAACACTTAGAACTGGACAGGGAACAACAGAGTGGTTCCAGATTGGGAAAGGAGTATGTCAAGGCTGTATATTGTCACCCTGCTTATTTTATTTATATGTAGAGTACATCATGCAGGATGCTGGGCTGGATGAAGCACAAGCTGGAATCAAGATTGCTGGAAGAAATATCAATAACCTGAGATACGCAGATGACAGCACCCTTATGGCAGAAAGTGAAGAGGAACTAAAGAGTCTCTTGATGAAAGTGAAAGAAGAGAGTGAAAAAGCTGGCTTAAAACTCAGCATTCAAAAAACTAAGATCTTGGCATCTGGTCCCATCAATTCATGGCAAATAGATGGGGAAACAATGGAAGCAGTGAGAGACTTGAGTTTCTTGGGCTCCAAAATCACTGCAACTTGTTGACTGCAAGTTGTTGACTTGCTCCTTGGAAATAAAGCTATGACCAAACTAGACAACATATTGAAAAGCAGAGACATTACTTTGCCAACAAAGGTCTGTCTAGTCAAAGCTATGGTTTTTTCCAGTAATCATGTATGGATGTGAGAGTTGGACCTTAAAAAAAAAAAGCTGAGCTCTTAAGAACTGATGCTTTTGAACTGTGGTGTTGCAGAAGACTGTTGAGAGTCTCTTGGACTGCAAGGAGATCAAACCAGTCAATCCTAAAGGAAATCAACCCTCAACATTCATTGAAAGGACTGATGCTGAAGCTGAGACTCCAGTACTTTGGCCACCTGATGCAAAGAACTACCTCACTGGAACAGATCCAGATGCTGGAAAAGATTGAAGGCAGGAGATGAAGGGGACGATGGAGGATGAGATGGTTGGATGGCATCATAGACTCAATGGACTTGAGTTTGAGCAAGCTTTGGGAGTTGGTGATGGTCAGGGAAGCCTGGTGTGCTGCAGTCCATGGGGTCCCAAACAGTCAGACTCGACTTAGCAACTGAACTGACTGAATATCAGATCATGGAGCTCATGGAATGTCATTCAGGCAAGAATTCAAATTTTATTATCTCCCTATTAAGAAAGTTACACTGAAGTGGCTTATTGTGTAAACTGGGGAGCAGAGACTGAATTGGGTAGTACAGTGGAAGTGGATTATAGCATGATCTTTCTTCTGTTTCCAGCTCTGATCAGGACCTGCTCCCAGTCTCAGTACTAAATCTAGTTTTAGAAGTATTCTCTAGATAGGAGAGTATTCTGAGTGTACTACAATAGTATTTCAGATCAAAAGAGATCCAATTCTTAAAACAATTGGGGATTTAGCAAGAATGCAGGCAAGTGTTCCTAAGATCAATCTTCTGTATTCCATTGTGAAGAGTCACAGAAAATTTCTTCTTCACCTTGAATTTTAAGTATCTTGTTTTACCTAAAGCAGTTTAGCTTTATTCTGACAGAAACACCTGTGTGTAGACAGAAGCAGCGAAGTCCTTGCCTGCATTTCCTAGACTGTTGGACTTGTTCAGTCACCTACATGTGCCCTTTGAATCCATTTTGTAATTCACCATTTCTAGTAGTGATTTGCCAAAGACAAGAGGCAGAAATTATATGTGTATGAAAAACACAAGTGATAAAGGAAAACATATTGGGGAGTGTGTTTTGGACTATTTTGAAACCCATTTAGAAGCAGAAGAGTAAAAACTGATGAGACGTTTGTACACCTTAATCACTGTTCTAGTAGTATGTGCATTAGTATGTCATCTCCATAAAGAACACCAACAGGCAAATTAGGCTAACTCACCCACTCATACAAGCTATTCCCTTACAAAACCTTGCCCACTTTGACTGTTTCTGGGATTTATACTCAAAAACTGTCCAACTTTCCAATGTTGAGGAGGACCTTGTTACTGGAGGAACTTTAGTTTGGTTTTCTTCTTTCCTTTGGAGGTATTCTGTACTAGTGTTACAGCTTTCTGCAACAAATCCAGTGGAAAGACCTCTACGTTGTGCAGCAGCTTCCTAGACATGCTTGGGTATTTCTGTATCCACAATGGAGACAATTTACTCCCAGGGAACTCATCATGTGCCATGTAGTATTGTTCTTTCTATAGTTTCCCTTGTTGTTGTTCTTTTTTTTTTTTTTTTTTATCCCTAGACACTTTGTCTATATAAAGTTGAAAAAACAAAAACTGTGGTAATCAGATATTATACAAATCTCTAGCTTGGACAAAGTGATACCATCATATCTCCAAGATGTCACAACCCCATTTCCAAATTTGTCGAGATTAGAAGGAGTCACACTTTTCATGTGGCTCTCTCCTATGGTCCTCTCCAAACCTCCGAATTTCTAGGGTGGTTTCTTCATGTGTGAGCAGTGAGACCTATTGAGTCTTCCCATTCTCTAGGAGAGAGGTACCTGTAGTGCCTGGAATAACCAATTATGTCTGCCTCTTAATTCTGACTACGTATTAGTTCAGTGTCACATTATCATTATTAATCTGTGGAAGTCCTCTCTTGCTTTATTTTTTTTAAATCCTACTTCCTATACATATTCCTCTTCTTTTACCATAGACAATGATTCTGTTGTGTTTGAAGAGAAAACCTTTAGTTTGTATATGGTTTTAGGCAATGTAATTTATCTTGTAAATATATTACTTTGGTTTTCATAAACAATAGATCTCATTTGTATTCTCAATATTTTTTATAAGCCCTGTGTTTTAGAATCTGCATTTGTTGCTCGATATTCATTTACTCTTCCAGTACTAACTGCTGTGAATGTAGTTTTTTGCTATTTGATTCTACTACAGTTTACTTATCTGTAGCGATTACCTCCAACTTCTAGTTACAATAAATTGTGCTATTATGAATGTACTCATACATTTCCAGTTATAGGCCTGCAGAATGTTTCTCTAGGCTTTATATATTTGTGAGTGTGTGTATAACTGTACATGCCATAATATATATGCATACTTAATTTAAGTGCCATCAGACTGCCCTCTGTGATAGCTCTAAGAGTCTACTTTCTCATCAACAATTTATAAAGCTTCTTACTTACCTCTGTCTTGAAAGTACTTAAAAAGATAGAGCTTTTTCATTTTTATCAGTCTTAATGAGTCTAAAATTTTATTCCAGTACTATTTCAGTTTCTTTAAGTTTAAATGAGTTTCTGAGTATTTCCACATACTTGTTTGTATTATCCTGTATCCTTAGCTATTTTTGCATTCAGGTTGCTGTTTTTTATTATTGATTTATAAGATTTCTTTATGTAGTCTAGATATTTTTCATTCATAGCTCTTTTTTTAAAAAAATATTTTCTTTATTTATCTACTGCCTCAAATCTGAGTTGCCTGACGCAGGGTCTTTTGCTGTGCATGAACTCTCAAGTTGTGGCTCATGGGCTCAGTAGTTTGTGGGTAACAGTTGGATTTTATTAGAAACTCTTGGCTTTTAAAACTTTTAAAAGTGGGTATTTAATAGTTATTGTTGATATTTAATAGTTACTGTTTTGAAATATATATTTGACATGTATATTTTGCCTTCTGTCATGATACATTTTATACTTCCTATTTATGTGCTTGTATACAATTTTTCATCTCCCTCCTCTTAAGATTTTAAAAAAATGTTTCCATATTCTACTTTACTATATTTCTAATTTCTCAGATGTGTGTGTTCACTGATTTTTTATATTAACTTATAAGCTTGAATTTTACTTAAATCATTGCTCTAAATATGAACTATTTTTAGTATATGTTATGGAGAAGGTAGTGGCAACCCCTCCAGTATTCTTGCCTGGGAAATCCCATGGACGGAGGAGCTTTGCGGACTACAGCCCATGGGGTCTCAAGAGTTGGACATGACTTAGCAACTAAACACCACAAGCAGTGCATGTTAGACTTTTTAAGTATATGTAAGAGATAATCCTGACTTTGAATGTAAGCTTTTAAACTTTGGGAGCCATATTTCTGTAAGTATGTGTATCACTTAATTCCCTATCCTTTTAAGTTTTAGATATTTAAGAAATGTGCAGTGTTTTGCTTATTGTATTCATGAATTATAAACTTTCATAGAAAAATGTAACATAACTAACACACGGAGAAACATTTTTCAATGTATTTTAATAGTGTATTCATATGAAAAGTATTTCATATTATTTAGATAATATTTTTTCTGTTCTTCTACCTCAAGAGTATTGAGTTAATCAGAAGTATGCATGATATTTATCATGCATCTAATTGTTTTTACCTATTACAAAATACCTAAGTATTGATTACAAAAGTACCCTAGGTCATTGGTTCCATATATTTTAGACCTGAAAGATTTATGTTCCCAACATGATGTTAATACTCCATGTGGTATATCAAAAGATTTTTTTGTTACTATGCTGACAGAAATTTTAGTTTATTATTCTGTAGAATATAATATGTAGTATCCAGGGATAGTTTTTTCCTTGAGTTTTGCAAGATGGATGATTGGTAAGTGTTTTTATTTAGTTAGCTTCAAATATTATTTTGCTTTTTTCCCTAATAAAAAAATTAATGAAACTTTTTCTAAAAGTTGTTTGAAATAACAGGGTAAGTTTATTAGACTGTCTGGCTTATTGCATATTGATGATTATGTCAGATCCTATTTGAAACTATTCAGTTCTTTTAAACAGTCTTACAGAAAGAATACATCCAAACCATATTCCAGGTAATCAATAATTTGTGATATTAAAAGTGAGGTGTAGGGGAAAATTCCCAACTTAACAGCATGAAACTTCCCTCTAAATACTACTAATTTAGTATTCTAAAATATTTTTCTAATAGTTGGAAATCAGTGCCACAGAGTTATTTGAAAGAAGAGAGCATAATGTTTATATAACTCTCAATAATGTGTCTAGAATCCTGATATGAGAAACAGTAGTCTCCCATCAGTGGACGCATTCAGAGTTTAATGAGAATTCCAACCTCTGTTACTCATTTCTCTAGTTGGTAAATATTAAGAACCTACTGTGATCATGGTATGATATTCCCCTGGTACTAGGAATTTAATAATGAACAAAACAAAGTCCCTACTTTCACAGAGATTATATTCCACTAAATGTATTTGGTTAAAAGCTCCATATGGACCAATAGGATCCCCTAGGTACTTGTGATAATGTTTCTTCTGTTTGCTCTGAAAACTCAGATAGGTCAGCTCCCTCCTTTAAGTCAAATTCCTCATCCATGAAACCAGCATATGTTTTATTATCTCTACCATATAGAAATGAAATTAAATATGATTTATGAGATTATTTTCACATGCTTTCTGTATTTGTGAAGTCCTATGGAAAGTAGCATGTAATTCATGTATGTTGAACATAGAATAATTAAGGTAAATATTTTCCATATCTTTATTGTAGAAATGCTTTTTATAGATGATTTTGGGGGCATTTTATTTATTGGTTAAGTGAAAATCTTAACTTTGTGTACCATTTAAGGTTTGCAGACTTTCAGAAGATGGACCCTCTTTAAAAAGGTGGGCTACAGTCCATGGGGTTGCAAAGAGTTGGACATGACTTAGCAACTAAACAACAACCTTCATGAATATGTGACTTTTTATGGGAAGCATCATTCCCTGTTAATAGAAGTTATCCTTGCTGTAATATTTTGGTCTTGTTAATAGGATGGATGCATCCAAAGTAATAAATTTATTTATAAAACTTAGTCTTAGCAGTTGTCTTGCAGATATGCCACTGAGTTCTTAGTTTTTTATTAAATATCTTTGTAGTTTTAATAAAAAAGTTTTATGTTTGCCCTAAGTGAAATAGAAATGTATCTGCACATGATTTTGCCTCTTGTTTTATTCTCTGAAACTAGTTATCATTTAAATGCAGAGCCTTCACTTTTCTCCTGCAAAACAGATTTATGTTATTAACTACATGCCTCGCAGCAGAATTCAGGGCACTAATTTTCTAAGTTTATGTCAGAATATTGACTCAAAGTGAATATTTAAGTGGTTCAGAGGAAAATATCACATTAGAGTAAGAAGGGCCCTTTAACAAACTTTCCTTTGGTAGAGAATATTAGATACTTATGATTTAAAAATTAAGCCACTATAGGTTACATAATGAGATGCCTATGTACATTTAACCACTTTATTTGGATTATGCAAGGTAAAAGCTAAAATATTTGGAACAAATCAGGCATATGTCATATTACAAAGTGAAGACTTCTTTTCATTATCACCGTTTCTATTTTTTATCATTCTTAGAATGAAGTTAGAGAATTTTTCCTCCTCCCTTGCTCCCTTCCTCATTTAAATTTAGTTTAATCTTGAGGAATAATTAGTTCAAGTCATATACTGCTAAACCCTTGGTAACAAGTTATACAAGGACTCAAGTTAAGAATTACAGGTTTATCATGATTTTGTTGTTTCTTTGTTTCATTTAAATCTGTCTTTAGATTATATTTTACTTTTGGAAAAAGATGGGATAATGATGGGCTATTTCATTTTTTATTAATCAATCATCTACCAGTGTAATGCTAGCTAACTTTAAGTCATTTGGATTTTTGGATTGTATATCTTTGAAATGAACTTTCATAATATTTCATTTCCTTTTTGTCTTTCCCCTTTATTTATCATAACCACATTTTGAAGAAATAGGTTAAAAATATCTTTTTTACCACATATTTACTTCCTCTATAGGTGATAGCTGGGATCTGTTACAAGTGGAGACAGAAATAAATTTAAAAGTTACTAATTTTAATATTAGAGTGCATGTGATTTTTATTTATTTATTTATTTTGCATGTGATTTTCAAAAAGGCAGACAGAGAAAAGGGAAGAGAGGAAACTGGTTCTACATGCATATAAAGAAGTACTTAATCATATAGGAAGCACAGGTAAAGGTAAAAGCCTATAGGTATATATATATTTAGCTATCTCTTCTGTTATTAGAATGCTTCCTTCCCTCGTCCCTGTGTGTTTAGACGCTCAGTCATGTCCGACTCTGCGTCACCATGGACTGTAACCAGCCAGGGTCCTTTGTCCATGTGGATTCTCCAGGCAAGAATACTGGAGTGAGTTGACATTCCCTTCTCCAGGGGCTCTCCCAGCCCAGGGATCAAACCCAGGTCTCCCACATTGTAGGTGAATTCTTTACCATCTCTGCTACCAAGGAAGCCCTCCTATCAGCATATTATATATATATATATATATACACATATACATATACATATATAAATATTTATATGTATAAATAAATAAATACATACATATAAATACATAAATATATATATATTTGTTGTTGTTTGTTTTTACTGATATATATATTTTTTTTTAACTGATTTTTCTTTATTTCTTTAAACTCGATCAGAAAAAATAAATAAACTCAATCAGGCCTGGAGCTGTTTATTATTAAGGTATTAAGGAATCTAGGGTGTGATTTTTTTTTCCCCTCCCCTTCCTGTCTGTAGATTAAAGAAGTTAAGAATTTTAGTGTGAAGTTTATTGCTCTCTTCCTTTGTTAAAATTTTCTTGATCTATGCCCTTTGAGAAAGTTATCACTGCTATTATCACTGTTAAAAAAAACAGTTATCACTGGTTTTTAAAAATAATATTATTTTTCTAACAGCTCTGTGCTGAGTAATATGTTGAGAAAGACTATCTGCTTTTATTTTCAATTTTTTAAGTTTTTTAAAAAATAAATATTTATATTCCCTTTGAATTATAAAGATTTTAGAGGGAAGAAGTTGTAAACTTGAGAGATGCACGTTAGAATTTTGTATGTTTAAGTCAGTTTACCAACACCGTCTAATTATCTGGATATTCTTGCCTAGAAAGGCTATTTGATTGCCTTATTTTGTTCTCTGAGGGAAAAGAAAGCAATCTGATTCTACACTGACTGCCAGTCACTTTAGGAATTAATTTCCTTATTCTGACTTTCTGTACCCAAAATGAATCCAGCTTTTGGTCTAGTTGATTTACCTTGCTATGGAAATAAAAATTCACCCTATGGAGATAGGGATGGGTTTTTAGAAAACCCTCAAGCATCAGTAAAGGACTATTCAAAGCATTTTACATCACTTCTAACAAAGATTCATTTTATTTTAAACATTTTATTTTCTTTTGGGATATAGTTGATTAACAATACTGTGATTGTTTTAGGTGAACAATGAAGGGACTCAGCCATAGGCATACATGTGTCCATTTTCCCCCAAACAGGCAAAGATTCATTTTAAATGGGACTGCCCAAGTGATCTGTCAGTGGAGAAATAGTCTTAGGTGATGTACAGGACTAAGCTACATGTGCAGATTATTGGCAACTTTAGCTATATGCCAAGTGTTTTCCAGTGGGTTAAAGTCCTACCTCTATTTAAGACAAGCACATATATAACTTACTCTCCAGTTTGAAATGTGTAAATATACCTATTAATTACCAAAGTTGATGAAATAATTAAACTTATCATTAGGTCTTCTGTTAAGTTGGCCAATTCTGTCAGCAGTTTGCTTTTACAAAAAAGGAACTAAACTCAAAATATTTTAACTCCTCCATTTTATGTTGTTTATTTTAATTTTTCATATTTTCATATGACTTAAAATACCAATATATAAAACAATTCAGTATTATATAATATAGCGAAAACCTCAGTAAAATATAACTCAACATATACATTTATTAAAAAAATACACTGAGGCATAATAAAATTTCCAAGAATTTATTTGAAGTAATGAAACCACACTTCTTGGATGCGACTTGAACCCCGCCACACCTCAGATTGATCCCCATGATCCCCAGCTTGGGAAGTGACTTGAACACACTGTCTTTTAACTGAAACCACTCACCTGGTATCAGGAATTAACAAAGCTTGGGTTCTTTTATCTCCTCCCAGAAAGAATTCAGAGTGAAGAAAAATAGCAGAGAGTGAGTTTATTAGCATAGGAAGCTTGTGAGAGGTACAAATGGGCAGCAAGGGAGCATAGCCCCGAGAGAAAAGAGGGTTACATTTTCATAATCAAAAGAAAAGTAAGGAGGGAAGAAGACTACCTTCTTCATCATTCTTAGGTAGATGTCAAGGCTTACATCATAGTTCCATCTTTGACCCTATATGGTTTAGCTGGGACTGCCATGGCCCTATTTAAATCATATGTATGTTAATAGTAAGGTGAGAGCATATCCTAAAAAACAGTAATTTATCTCAGATTTTGGTGCAGTGTCTCCTTTTACCTAGTCTCTTTCCACTTTCACCTGTATTCCTGTCTTGGCTACATGCAGAAGTGCTCCTCTTCAAGGACCATTAACTCCTTGACCTCATATAACAAGATTCAGACCCCATATCTATTGCCTTGTGTTTTAACTACCAAGACTTGTGACTTGAGTGTGCACCTGGTCTTCCATAGAGTAGGTTACTAGATTCTCTTCTTACATTGTCTTTAGCTTACAGTGGTTTCCCAAACTCCCTTAATGCTAAATTATCCCACTCTATCCCTGTCACTAATTTCAGTTTGAATCAGACAACATCAAATGAAAAATGTTTAGGCTTACTCTGCCAACAGCAGCTATGTATAGCAGACATAGAAGCAAAGCAAGGGAATTATTTGATTGGCTATAACTTAAGTGAGTGAATTATTTGGGAGAGGCTGGTTGGCTGTTTGTGATTGGTTGGTCTTAGGTTTAGATTTTATTTTCTTGGTGCATTTATATGAATTTACTATAGCTTGGGCTTCCCTCGTGGCTTGGATTGTAAAGAAACTGCCTTCAATGCGGGAGACCAGGGTTTGATCTCTGGGTTGGGAAGATTCCCTGCAGAAGGAAATGGCAACCCTCTCCAGTGTTCTTGCTTGGAGAATCCCATGGACAGAGGAGCCTGGTGGGCTACAGTCCGTGGGGTCGAAAAGAATCAGATACAAATGAGCGACTAACGCTTTCACTTTCTTCACTATAGCTTAGGTTTGGATTTGCTCAGATACACTGTCAAAGTATGAGCTACTTCAGTCTAATAGCTTCCTTATTTAATTACCTTAATACATGCTTCCAGGGGTAGAATACCTTACGAATTGTATCTGCTTTTGTGGCTGGATACAGAGAACTTCTGCCTAATAGACATCGTATGAATCTGTTTCTTTGGATACAGGAGAGATTTACGTGTGATGAATAGAAAAACTTTGTAACTTGGAATGTCTCACTCAACAAAAGCTTTTAATTAAGCAAGAATCAGTTGTCTTGCAAAGGGTTGCCAGGAAGAACGTGTCATAAACCATACAGCTGTTTGTTCTAGGAATGTACATGTTGGATAATGGAACTATGGTAAAGTCAGTGTGGTCATAGGAGGAGACAAGAATTACACTTGGAAAGAAGTTGATTATACTCACAGGTTCTTGGAAGGGGGTTGTCAATGCCACAGAGGGCCACAAGGGAAGGAGTGGGTCTTGGTCAAATGACAGAAGACAGGCATGATGGGAAAACCTGAGCCAGAGCCTTTTTTAGAGTTTCTGTGGGAAATGCAATGTGGAACAGAGTAAGCAATTAAGGATTGGCTAGTTTCCTACAGGCTTTGGGCTAGAGAATGGTCTCTAGTGGCTCGGTACCTGATCCTGGGATGATTTAAGAGAGAAGAAATACTGGCTTGGTGTGTGAGGGTTAGATAAGAAGTTAGTTGGGCCTATAGACTCAGGTTTGGTTGGTTTGCATATGAAAGATATGCTCTAGGCCCAGAGCTTTTTGCTGTCTCTAAGAACTGGCTAGCCCTGGGAGAGGCCAATAGACACCAGCAAAACATCATGAAAGGCAGAAAATAAAGTTAGAGGGCCTGGTTCCAGTCATTAGCCCATGCAATTCCTAGGTATTGAATTCTGTATCAGTAACATGAACATGAAAGTATCAGTCTCACTTTATCAGATTGATGAGGACCGTATACATTAACGTTTGTGGGAGAGCTTTGACAGTTTAAATTCAGGATACTACTAGTTGCCCTCAGGAATCCAAGGTGCGCTTGAAGTTTATGAAAGAATGAACGCTTTGGTCTACAACTGATTCTTATTTAGCCAAAACCTGTACTCCAAAATGTTTCACAGCTGGAGAATAAGTACATGTGTGTTTGTTTTTGTCTTAAATAGGGGAAAAACCTTTTACCCACTAAATATAAGTAGTATAGGACTGTGCTGCCAAAAATTATATGCATATATTTAGTGTTAAACATTATTTTTCTATATGTTCTTTTCCCTCTGCTTTATTGAATCTTGTAATTCTTTAAGGTTAAAGTCCAGTATCTGTCTTGAGCAAACCTGCCAAGCCACCCCTGTTCACAAGTGTTGCTGTCTTTTTGACTCTTACTGTACTTACTATATATACTGTTTATTTCTTATATTCAGTTCTGTGCTGTCAGTTATGTTTTCATAATTGTTACTTTATTATAAGTCGAGTAAGAGCAAGCAGTTCTTGTACCTAATATCTTCATTCCTGTTCTGGAATTTAATATATACTATAAACTGACTCCCAGATGGTGGAATAGAAGGAAGTGCGCTCATCTTCTCCTATGAGAACTCCAAAATTATAACTCACTGCTGGACAACCGTCAACAGGAGAATGTTGGATCCTCAACAAAGATACCCCACATCCAAGGGCAAAGAAGCAGCTCTGGCAAGATGATAGGAGGGGTGAAATCACATTTAGAATCAAGCCCTATACCTGATGGAGATGCTCGGAGGGCTCGAACAAACCTTGTGTGCACCAGGACCCAAAGAGCCCACAGAGACTGAGCCAGAGCTGTGTTCTTCAGGGGCAGGGGCTCTGGGTGCAGCAGACCTGGGTATGGCATAAGCCCTCTTGGAGGAGGTCGCCATCAACCCCGCCATAGAGCCGCCGGAACTTACACAGGACTGGGAAACAGATTCTGGAAGGGCACAAATAGAACCTTGTGCACCAGGACCCAGGAGAAAGGAGCAGTGACCCCACAAGGGACTAACCCGGACTTGCCCGGGAGTGTCCAGGAGTCTCCGGCAGAGGTGTGGGTGGGCGGTGGCCTGCTGCAGGGCTGGGTCCCTGAGTGCAGCAGTGCCTGCCTGGGACCTTTTGAAGGAGGTCACCATTATCTTCATTACCTCCACCATAGTTTGGCCTCAGGTGAAACAACAGGGAGGGAACACAGCCCTGCCCATTGACAGAAAATTGGATCAAAGATTTACTTAACATGGTCCTACCCATCAGAACAAGACCCAGTTTACCCTCAGTCAGTCTCTCCCATCAGGAAGCTTCCATAAACCTCTTATCCTTCTCCAGCAGAGGGCAGGCAGACTGAAAACCACAATCACAGAAAACTAAACAATTTGATCACAGCCTTGTCTAACTCAATGAAACTATGAGCCATGCCAAATAGGACCACTCAAGACAGCCGGGTCATGGTGGAGAATACTGACAAAATGTGGTCCACTGGAGAAGGGAATGGCAAACCACTTCAGTATTCTTGCCTTGAGAACCCCATGAACAGTATGAAAAGGCAAAAATATGGGACACTGAAAGATGAACTCCCCAGTTTCATAGGTGCCCAATACGCTACTGGAGATAAGTGGAGAAATAACTCCAGAAAGAATGGAGACATGGAACCAAAGCAAAAACAACACTCAATTGTGGATATGACTGGCAATGGAAGTAAAGTCCAATGCTATAAAGAGCAATATTGCATAGCAACCTGGAATGTTAGGTCCATGAATCAATGCAAATTGGAAGTAGTCAAACAGGAGATGGCAAGAGTGAACATCATTTTAGGAATCAGCAAACTAAAATGAACTGTAATGGGTGAATGTAACTCAAATGAAAATTGTATCTATTACTGTGGGCAACAATCCCTTAGAAGAAATGGAGTAGCCATCATAGTCAACAAAAGAGTCCAAAATGCAGTATTTGGATGCAATCTCAAAAATGATAGAATGATCTCTATTTGTTTCCAAGGCAAACCATTCAGTATCACAGTAATCCATGTCTATGCCACAACCAGTAATGCTGAAGAAGCTGAAGTTGAACGGTTCTGTGAAGACATACAGGACCTTCTAGAACTAACAACCAAATAAGATGTCCTTTTAATTATAGGGGACTGGAATGCAAAAGTAGGAAGTCAAGAGATACCTGGAGTAACAGGCAAATCTGGCTTACAGTACAAAATGAAGCAGGTCAAAGGCAATGCCAAAGAATGCTCAAACTACCACACAATTACACTCATCTCATACACTAGCAAAGTAATGCTCAGAATTCTCCAATCCAGACTACAACAGTATGTGAACTGTGAACTTCCAGATGTTCAAGCTAGAATTTGAAAACGCAGAGGAACCAGAGATCAAGTTGCCAATATCTGCTGGATCATCGAAAAAGCAAGAGAGTTCCAGAAAAACATTTATTTCTGCTTTATTGACTATGCCAAAGCCTTTGAATATGTGAATCACAAAAAAACTGTGGAAAATTCTTCAAGAGATTGGAATAGCAGGCCACCTTACTCGTCTCCTTAGAAATCTGTATGGAGGTCAAGAAGCAACAGTTAGAACTGGACATGGAACAATAGGCTGGTTCCAAATTGGAAAGGGAGTATATCAAGGCTGTCTATTGTCACCCCGTTATTTAACTTATATGTAGAGTACATCATGTGACATGCTGGGCTGGCTGAAGCATCAAGATTGCTGGGAGAAATACCAATAACCTCTGATGTGCAGATATACCCTGCCCTTATGGCAGAAAGAGAAGAAGAACTAAAGAGCCACTGATGAAAATGAAAGAGGGGAGTGAAAAAGTTGGCTTAAAACTCAGCATTCAGAAAAATAAGATCATGGCATCCTGTCCCATCACTTCTTGGCAAATAGATGGGGAAACAATGGAAGCAGTGACAGACTTTATTTTGGGGGAGGGGGCTCCAAAATCCCTGCAGATGGTGACTGCAGCCATGAAATTTAAGACACTTGCTCCTTGGAAGAAAAACTGTAACAAACTTAGACAGCATATTAAAAAGCAGAGACATTACTTTGCTGACAAAGGTCCACCTAGTCAAAGCTATGGTTTATCCAGTAGTCATGCATGGATGTAAGAGTTGGATTGTAACGAAAGCTGAGCACTGAATAATTGATGCTTTTGAACTGTGGTGTTGGAGAAGACTCTAGAGAGTCCCTTGAACTGCAAAGAGATCCAACCATTCCATCCTAAAGGAAATCAGTCCTGAATATTCTTTGGAAGGACTGATGCTGAAGCTGAAACTCCAATAGTTTGGCTACCTGATGCGAAAAACTGACTCATTTGAAAAACCCTGATGTTGGGAAAGATTGAAAGCAGGAGGAGAAGGGGATGACAGAAGATGAGATGGTTGGGTGGCATCACCAACTCAATGGACATGAGTTTGGGTAAGCTCTGGGAGCTGTTGATAAACAGGGAGGCCTGGCATGCTACAGTCCATGGGGTTACAAATAATTGAACACTACTGAGTGACTGAACTGAACTGAATTTATTAACCTAGGATCTGTAGGATCTGTGCAGAACTTTATGAGGCAGAAGAGTTTTGAGGCACATGCTTACATTGACTACCCAGTAATGAAGTGGAACATAAAAGTTTTTATAATATATTTAACTTTTTTATATTAAAGAGTAATTACAGTGCTTTTTACTCCAAGTTGGGATTTTTAACCTTTTTATTAATTGAAGTAGAGTTAATTTATAGTGTTGTATAACTCATATATGTGCTTGCATGAAGCCCTTCTTTATATGGGATTTACCTGGAGTCAGGTAAGGTAATAGAAATGGGGTTGACTAAGCCTATGAGTTGGCCCTGGATGGACTTCCACATGCTAGCCTGAAATTCTGAGAAGTCTAAATATTTTAAATTTGAATCTCACCTTCCGGTATCTTTCTAAAATATGCAAATAAAGCATGCTTAGAGTTTGATCTTATTTGAAGAGTGAGTTATCATTTTAAAATATTTAGATATTTGGTATGTGAGCCCTCATACCTCCATTCTTTCCTTGGTTCTTACATTTTTTGAGGCCCTATTTATTTTAATACTTGGAAATTATAACTGAAAGTTATATAACTATATAAATACAAACAACGCTTTTTGTAATACAGTATTTCCAAAGGATATGTTTTGATTTAAATGATACCATTTATATATATATAACAATGATAATATATTTTTATGAATTTTTTAGCACTTTAGATCTTATACAAACCTTGAGTTTATTCATGTTCTTATTTTGATCATATTCAAATTTAAAAATATAATTTAAATTACTTTCATTATTTTTGTATAAGAAGAAATTTAGCAGTTGATCACTTTTGGCTGTTTTGATAACTGAATCTCATTCTAATCTCTTTTTCTTTCTTTTTAATTGATTTCTTTTTCTTTAGTTAAATAGAAAATGCACTGTTGTTTCTCAGACATCATAAATTTATCATAGAAAATGATGTCCCATTTTGTTAAGCATCGTCATGTAGTGCTTTGAAAAGAACCACATTTCTCATTGTTCACATATATTTTGCTATTTCCTTATCTCTTGGTTCAGATTAGTTCTGATTCAAAGTATGAATGTCATATTCTTCTCATTCCTGAGCTTTCTTTCCATCTGAACATTTTTTCCAAACCCAACATATTTTAAAGTAAAGATATGTGATAATTTCAGCATTTTTTCTCTTTGTGATCCTTTGGACTGTAGCCCGCCAGGCTCCTTTGACCATGGGACTGTCCCGGCGTGAATACTGGAGTGGGTTGCCATGCCCCCTTCCAGGGGATCTTCCTGACCCAGAGATCGCATCCTCATCTCATATCTCCTGCATTGGTAGGCAGGTTCTTTACCACTGGCACCTCCTGAGAAGCCCAGTGATTTCAGATTTTTTTTGTTACAGATATAGTTTTTCACATTTTAGTTAGTCTCCTGTTTTAGGAGAATTGATTGAGAGCATGGTTAATACTTTTTATTAATAGGAAGGGATGTAGCCTGAAGTTGTTAGAATGTAGTTATTCAAACAGAAAGTATTGACTGTAGCTCTCTATACTTCTAGGGTGGAGCATGCAGTGTGTGTGCTTATGCTCAGCCATTTCTGACTCTTTGCGACCCTATGGACTGGAATTCTCATGCAAGAACACTGGTGTGGGTTGCCATTTCCTACTCCAGGGGATCTTCCCCACCCAGGGATTGAACCTGTGTCTCCTGTGCCTTCTGCATTGGTGTGCCAAATTACATACATTCCTTGTGAAACAAAATCAGTTTTTATTAGAGATTTATCTAAAATAAGAATGATCATTGAATAAGTACTTTGGAAGCTCCTCAATGGGTAAAATGCATAGAATTTCAAACTCTTATTTTGATAGTTTTTCCTCAGGTTTTATTATTTGTATCTTGTCTTACTATTTATATTCTTAATGGTTAGCTTACCATATTAAATAAGCTTTAATAGTGCTGGTTTGCCTTTAAATTTAAGTATTTAAAAGTCATATAACACCGGTAATATGCTAGGATGAAAGACAGATAGATAGATAATTTCATGTGCCTCTTTGAGATATTGGGTCACCACTGATAAGCCATGGGTGTATTTTGCAAAAATTATATCCACACTTCTAAAGGAGCTCATTGTTTCTGGAAAATACCTCCTGAATTTCAAGTAAGCAAAATTACAAATGAAATTTTAGATAAAAAATTGTTTTTAAGTTCACTTGGTTGATAAAATAAATTGTTTATTTGTGGAATTTTAAAGTAGAAAGTATGTGATGTAACAATCCAGTAGACTGAGAAAAGTGGCTATTCTATTAGAAACTATACTAATTGAAATTCCACCAGTCTTGGTTAGATAGCTGTCTACATCCAACAAAAATAAGAAGCTGCAAACTAGATGAGTTAAACAATCTTATTATAAATCATTGAAGTATGGTATCTAGAATAGAATATTTATTCACTATAGAAAACAGTTTATCATTTCCATTGTACCTTAATAAAAATGAGAAATTATGATGACTGGTATATTTTCCCAAAAAAAACATAAGGTTACCAAAATATGTTTTTGTTTATTGAAATATGTTGTAACTTTCATTAAACAAAATATACTTACAATCTAAATTGTAATATAAAAGTATGTGATATTAGGTTTATAAATAATGACAATACCAACTAATTTCAATGTGCTCAAGTATTTTTATTGAAACTTAAAGAAAAGGATAAACAAGGTTTTTCTATTCATATAAATGGCAGAATTCTTGTATGTAAACACAGAAGTGAAGATGATTCAGTAATCTAGCTCAGGGGAAAAACCGAGGTGTTTCCAATTCTTACAAAGGCTTTTTTGCACAATCTTTGCCTCTCTGTTAAGCGCCATTCAAACTGTTCCTAAAACATATGTATACACTCCTGCCTCAGGGATTGGTGCTTACTGTTTCCTCTCCACTACCTCACCTCTTAAGATGTTACTTAAATGTCAGAACCTCAGGAAGGCCTTCTCTGGCCACACTGTAATTGCAAGCCTCTTCCCCCCATCTCTCTGTCTTATTTTTTTCCATTATACTTTCTACCATATTGTTCAGTTGAGTAATTTACAATTTTTATTGCCTCTCCTCACCCTAAGTAAGATCCTTGAAGGCAGGGAGCTTTTGTTCAGTTTGTTCACTACTGCCATCCTAGTATTCAGAATAATACTTAAGTATTTCTTGAATAAATCTAAGTCTTATCTACATATGCTGCTGCTACTGCTAAGTCACTTCAGTCATGTCCGACTCTTTGCGACCCTATGGACTGTAGCCCACGAGGCTCCTCTGTCCATGGGATTCTCCAGGCAATAATAGTGGAGTGGGTTGCCATTTCCTTCTCCAGGGGATCTTCCCGACCCAAGGATTGAACTCATGTCTGTTTTGTCTCCTGCATTGACAGTCAAGTTCTCTATCACTAGCACCACCTGGGAAGTCTATGTACACATTTTCTATCAAAACAGACATGTAAATATTTAATTGAATACTGAAAAACATACTTCAATTTGTGACAAATTGGATATGAAGACAAATGGTTAACTGGAGTGCATTTATCATTGGTCTAGTTATTTGGTTACATAGTAGATGCTATTTTAGGTTGAATATAGAGTACTAGTAGAGAAGGAAATGGTTACCCACTTCAGTATTCTTGTCTGAAAAATCCCACATACAGAGGTGCCTGGTGGGCTACAGTCCAGCGGGTTGCAAAGAGTAGGATATGAGTGAGCAACTGAGCGTAGAGTACTAGAAACCATTTAAAGTTCTTTACATATATTAATTAATTTGTACTTCACAACAAACCTATGAAACAGGTACTATGTGATAAGCTTCATTTTATAGTGGAGGAGAAAAGTGAAAATGAAAATGTTAGTCGCTAACTCAGTCATGTCTGGCTCTTTGTGACCCCATGGACTATAGCCCGCCATGTTCCTCTGTCCATGGAAATTCTCCGATCAAGAATACTAGAGTGGATGGCCATTCCCTTTTGCAGGGGATCTTCCCAACCCAGGATTCAAACTAGGGTCTCCTGCATTACAGGCAGATTATTTACCATCTGAGCCAGCAGGGAAGTTAGAGGATAAATAAAGTGTCCCTCGATGTTGCAACTAACATGTAAGAAGGTAAGATTCATACTAGGACAGCTGGTATGTTCAGAACCCATTCTGAAATGAAAGTCTCCTTCTTAAAATCCTGTACCACTGTGGCTTTGCTTCACTTGTGTCCTTTTTATTCTTTTTTCTTTCAGTAAAACAGAAAATGTTGGAGATCATCATAGATGTTTAACCACTGTGGTTTTATAATCATTTATTTTTTTTCTTTTTTGCAGTGGGATGCCATTACTGAAATGGATGAACACAACAGGCCCATTCACACATACCAGGTATGCAATGTGATGGAGCCAAACCAAAACAACTGGCTTCGTACAAACTGGATCTCTCGTGATGCAGCTCAGAAAATTTATGTGGAAATGAAGTTCACACTGAGGGATTGTAACAGCATCCCGTGGGTCTTGGGGACTTGCAAAGAAACATTTAATCTATATTATGTGGAATCAGATGAGTCCCATGGAATTAAATTCAAGCCAAGCCAGTATACAAAGATTGACACAATTGCTGCTGATGAAAGTTTTACCCAGATGGATTTGGGTGATCGCATCCTCAAACTCAACACTGAGATTCGTGAGCTGGGGCCTATAGAAAGGAAAGGATTTTATCTGGCTTTTCAAGACATCGGGGCATGCATTGCCCTAGTTTCCGTCCGTGTTTTCTACAAAAAATGCCCCTTTACTGTTCGTAACCTGGCCGTGTTTCCAGACACTATCCCAAGGGTTGATTCTTCCTCCTTGGTTGAAGTAAGGGGCTCCTGTGTGAAGAGTGCAGAAGAGCGTGACACTCCTAAACTCTATTGTGGAGCTGATGGAGATTGGCTGGTTCCTCTTGGAAGATGTATCTGCAGCACAGGGTATGAAGAAACCGAAGGTTCTTGCCACGGTAAGAAAAACACATTTCAATAATTATTCATGCACTCAAATGATGGCTTTTTTCAACATACATATATTTACTTTCAGTTAATACATTTTTTATTATTATTCCTGGAAGAATTAATTGTGCAAGATATGAACTCATATTAACTGTAAGATAATTTCTGATTTTTTTCCCACCTAGGAATAGTGTATGAAGATGTTGAATAAGTTATATACCATGACAAATGTTCTTCCATTCTGCCTTCAGTAGAGTATTTGCTGTGTTCACTTAATTTTTATAAAGGAAAACAACATCAATAGCAGCAACGAAAAGCAAAAGGAATTCAAAGCAGGCATTTGCTTAATTTTAATATTTTGGTGGTTCGTAGAGAATATGACAGTTTGAAACAATTCTTTCATGTTGAGTTGTAATAATTGAGTAGTACCAAGATAAGCTGAAATTATATTTAAATAAGTGAGGAATTCATATGTATGCATATGAATAATATATATGTTTTTCAACATACAAGATAGTTTATAGAAATGTTATATGTTTTGAGATTGAGTACTGAGTGTATCAGAGCTTCATTTATCCTTGCTACTATTAAATGTAATTTCCTACCATATAACACATTATTTTTTGTTTGTGTGTTTAGATAGCAGTATTTGTGCAAAATCTAATTTTTAGGAAGTTTTAACACAATGAAATGCTGATTAAGTTTAAAACCATACCTTTTATGTTTTATGATAATGACATATCTGTAATTTTAAACATGAAAAGTTTTTGTGTGAATCATTTTATGAAGGCTTATTAATCTAATAAATATATATATATATTTAAAATTTTGTGCATAATGCCTGGTAAAGATAAATCATATCCATTACATTTGGATATAGGACTCATAATCAAAACACAAATAAAGAAATGAAAGTAATGTTTGGTAAATAATAGCATAGAAGATATTTTTCCTCTCAATGATAAATTATTTGAGGTTTTTTTTTTTTTTCTGTAGCATCAATCATGTTGAATTTTCTGACTTTTTGGTGATGTTATGTTCCTACCCATTAAGAAGGATGAAAATAAATAAGGAAAACATTTGTTTCTATATAGGGCCACATGTGAATTTTTTAATGTTTTGTCTATTTATAAAATACGAGCTCTAGAATGCTGAAAAAGTTCACTAAATCCATCAATGATAACTATGTTAGGTCATTTGAAAATACTGTTTGCATGTAGTGTATTTTTACAAAGTATGAGCCAACTTTCTTCACTATCTAAACATTAAAATATATTTCATTGAAGCTTTATATATAATTAATTCAATATTTTCATATATAGCAAGGATTTAGAATGAAACAGAAATTTGTTGAAAATGAATCTTTTAAGAGGCACTGTAAAAAAAATATACATTGGTGTTGGGGTCCTTTAATGGACCGGAACCTTGTGGTGCGGAGTCGACGATAAGAAAATGAAAGAGAGAAAGAGAGAGAGAGAGAGAGAGACAAAAAAGACCCGGGGACCTAAGCTCTGATGGAGCAAAGGTGCTTTAATGATTTTTCTATGAGTATATATAGGCTGCAGTACAAGAAACTTCTTTCGGGAATGATAGAGATCAGAAAACCAAACGTACAGCAACCGTTACCAAGGGACCAAGGGGTAACGTTAGTCACAAGGTCAGGACACATCCATATCTCAAGTAAGGGGAAGGAGATTAAGCTGTTTTGTCCTAAGGAGAATGTTTACTAAAGGAGACTCATGCTTGCCTCACACAATGACCTCAGTCCCTGGGAGCAGCGTGCTGTTCCGCTTGAAGAGGGCCAAAGGACTCACGAGAGACAGCACGTAGGAATCCTCCTGTCAAACATTCCCTGACACATTGGAAAATAACACTAAAGAAAAATTCATATATATGGATCATTTTTTAATGAGATTAAGAAGGCAATAATAGCCAAGCATAAAATGTATTGCATATAATAACAATGTAAGGTTATCATACTTTGTCTTAGGTAGAAGCTGAGTCTTGGTAAAAATAAAGTTTTAAATTATTTAAAGAATAGCTATCTATGGATTTAAATGATTATTATTATTAAGTATACTTTATGGTGTTGATCATAGAATTAAAAGTAGTGACAGTTATTGATGACTAGATGTTTTTTCCTTAATATGTTTGCTCTGTGAAATTTCAATCTTGCTTGCATGCTTTAAAATTCCTTCACTTTTGAGCAAGGATGATTTTAGACAAGTGGTAATTATCGGCTTATCTAGAGCTACTGCTTGACTCATTCATTTTTATGGCTTATAATCTTTATTGTAATTTATTTGCAGAAATGAGTGGGTACAGTACAAATGCTCATCATCTTCTTGTAGCAATGGGAGAAATTGGAATATTATGCTTGGATTCTAAATCTGTTGCTTACTAACTTCCTTGTTCATAAATAAATTAGTGGTTATAATCAATGATAAAGTATATGAAAAACTATTACAAGAAAACACATGTGCCTGGTTTCAATTGAATACAATGAATTGCTATTTACAAATACAAAGTTGATGTCGGGACTTCATTTTTGTGAAGGTATATTATACTACCAACAGTTTCCATTTTAAAGTATTTATTTGTGTTCTTGATGCTTCATAGTGCCCCTTTCTATCCTCTGATAATAAATTTTTATTGATTCCATTGCTCTCTACAAACAACTTATCTCATAACCAAATCTCAGAATTATCTATAACCTAAATGACATATTAATTGGAATATACATGACTAAAATACAGCTCAGATAATAATGTGACTATATGCTTATGTATATATAATGGGAAAAGAAAGAACAGTATTTCTATGTCATTTTCTTTTGTTCTGGCTTATTCTGTTAGAACATTATCTTAGCTATTAACATTTTTTAATATCTGATGATCTGTTAATAATTTTGATTTGTAGTAGAAATAACTATAGAGTTGTATGTTTCAATGATCTATTGCTATTGAGTAAAATAACCCCAAACTTAATAACTTAAAGCCACGGTGATTTATGACTTCTCAGGTCTCATATGTGGGTAATTCTTTTGCTTATTATAAACAGAGGTCACTCATGAGACTGAATTCAGCTGGGAGTGTGACAGGGATTGGAATGTCTAAGATTATCCCTTATATTCCAGGGCCTCTCTCTATATGGCCTCATTCATTAAAGAGTTTGAATCAAAAATTTTTAGAGTATAGTGGTTGGCTTAAGAGGGAGTTTTTCACATGACTAGGTATAAAGTGAGTTTACAAGGGGACTGCAAAAGGGCTGAATCCTGGAAGTATGTTTATAGGAAGCTGCAAGATTAAGTATACTGCAGTCTTCTCTCTTAATTCTCATGACTAATGCCCCTCTTTCATGCTCAGAGGCTCACATCCTCCCAAAGATCTATTCTATTATGACATTGTGTTGAAGTCCAGAAGAGCTTCATTGAAATCACTTATGGATGTGAATGAAGCTTCCCAACTAAAGCTGTCCTTGACCTGGAGAACTAAAAATCAAACAAGACACCATTGTTCCTCATGTATACGACACACATGGGCAGGAATAGAATAATTGTAAAAGGTTCTCATGTTCCTAAAAGCAGGGGATGTAGCAGTCAGTGGTTCATTGTGATTTAATAAGGCCACGCATTTAAAATGGATTCATTCATGTGTCTGATGCTTCATCTAGGATGCCGTAAAGTCACTTAGTGTCAACCCTGATAGCACTTTTAATATATTTCATTTTAGAAAAATATTCTGTGTTTTTACTTTCTCTTTCATTGAAAGTAGTTGGTCATCATTGCCTTTCAAGGGGCTTCACAGTTTGGTCATATCCTATTATTTTCTGACTTTGGCAAGTTCTGTCTCCTGTTTTTGTTACTTTTGAATAATCTATGTATTTTTCCTGTCTCTCGCTTTTTTTCATATTTTATCTAACTGCTTGCATCCCTTTCTTCTTCCTTTTCTGTGGTGGATTTTTATTCATCCTTCAAGGTCTAACACAGATGTCATATATTTGGATCTTCACAAAGTTAATGTCTCTGTCATCTCTGCTATAATTTGTACTAATTATGTGCCTGTTTTACCAGGCCTGTCAGATAAAAGAGATATATTTAATATCATTTCTGTAATAAAGAGTAAGAAATTTGTTGATGTCAATGATTAGTAGAACCAGGTTGTACTGAACAGTTAAAGATAGAAGTCGTTGATATACTGACAACGTGCTGTTTCTTCTTATTTCTGTGAGACAGGAAACTTTTCTTCAGGAAGGGCGGTGGTATTTTAGATATGGAAAGCCATTGAAAATATGGTTACCCTTCATTTTATGAATCATGATTCTAAGGTGTAGAGAACAGAATTTTATTCCCTGGGGTGACTCAGTAAATAATACTGTATTTATAACTAAAGCCTTGATAATTCTCAATCTGGTCTTTATGTGTTTTCTCCCCCTCACTTCCTCCCTCCCCTCTCCCCCTTCCTTTTATTTCCTCATTCAAAGCACCTCTGCTCCTACTACGCTGCTTTAACTTTCCCTGCCTGCCACAGTGCAGAGGAGGCCCCAGTTGCTCATCATTAATTAGGCCCTTTTTGCTCCGTTTGTTTTGTGGAGTCTGATACGGGCACTATTAGAACAGTGTCTACATGCTGCTGAGAATGATGGAAAAATACAGATTTATCTGGAACTTTGTTGTTAGAGATAATAAACAGGAAAAATTACAGTGAGGTTTTAGAAATAATCATTAATTATTTAAATACATTTGAGAAGTCTTGGCCTACTATGTAACAAAGGTACAGAGGAGCCTGGCGGGCTACAGTTCGTAGGGTCACAATGAGTCGGACACAGCTGAAGCGACTTAGCCCACAAGCACACATTTTGTCCTAAAAGTTATACTACTAAGTGTTTCAAACTGTGATTCCTTTCTCTGTAATGTTGTTAAGATCCAGCTAGATCCAAATTCTAGAAGCACTAAAGAAAGAAGCACTTTTTAAAAAATTAATTACTGTATTTTACTTGGAGGAAAATTACCTGCAGTGTCGTGGTGTTTTTTGTCATACATCTACATGAATCGGCCACAGGATACATGTGTCCTCCCACCCTGACCCCCTCTCACCCCCCTCTCCGCCCTACCCCTCCGAGTTGTCCCGGGGCCCCGGCTGCTGTTGCCCTGCTTCACGCACGGAACTCGCACTGGTCATCCGTTTCACCTGTGGTGATGCACGTGTTTCAGTGCTATTTTCTCAAGTCATCCCACCCTTGCCTTCTCCCACTCAGTCAAAAAGTCACTCTTTACATCTGTGTTTCATTTGCTGCCCTGCATGTAGGATCGTCAGTGTTTCAATGAGGTTTAAATAGACATAAACATTATATTAAGCAGATATGCTAAAATTTAAAACCAAGCACAATAATTTGGGTTACTCTGCATTATAGGTAGTGTTTTATAGTTGACTCTAATATCTCTATTTTTCATAACTTTTAATTTTGTTTCATAGGTTCATAATTAAAATTGTCATCTTTGGACATATTGATGTTACAGATTTAATTTTTTTAATTGTCTTAATTTATTCTACTAAGGGCTTGAATAAAAAGTAGCATTGATTCATAAAGCATTGATTCACATCAAATAGTCTTTCACTTCATATAACTAAGACTATCTTAACACTATGAAAGAAAATTGGAAACAATTAACATACAAAATTGAACAATTTTTTGTTGAGATCTGAGTTCTGAAATGACATGAATCCCTAATAAACTCCTCTTGGATGTTAATTTAGAATAAATCTCATTTAGGTAGTGGCACTTGTACTTGCAGATATTGTTTAGAGTTTGGTACTTTAGACATGTTTTGAATATATATGTATATTTATTGCAAAGATACCTTCTTTAAGCTTTTAAATACCACATGAGCAAATTTAACAAAATAGCATCTGACTGTGAAAATTAAAGTTCTGAAACATTGTATCTTATAACTTTTCCTAGAAACATGCTTTTATTTATTTCCCCTCTAGTGCTGCTTTAAGATTCTAGAGGAAAGGACGGTGGCAATTCTTGGACCATTGCATTATTGTTTACAGAGGTGAATGGGATATGCAGGACCTCTGGTGACATAGCTATTGATTTGATCTCCTTAAGAGTGGTGTTATTAAGGCTTCATGACTCTGTCCTCTCTTGCAGTTCAGAAGCATTTATGCTCTGTGTTTTCTGTCTAATCATGTTATCAGAGATGATTTGGAAGTAGAGAGCATAAAGAAAATTTGAAACACAAGGATTTTCTGGCATTAAATAAGGTGGTTTGAGAATGTGATGAAAAGCTGAAAGGTGAGATTGGGATCAGAAAATGGGGCCGACTTATTGGTCCAAACAGTATTTTCGCTTTGTAAAGGTTATCACAACCTGAATATAAACTCTTACAATATAACCTTTAATTCCAAATAAAGCTGCTTTATTGCATGAAGCAATTCCAGATTATCATCTGGGTTGAGAAAATATGAAATCAAGAGGCTTGGAGCCATCTAAAAATAGAATGTATTTCCAGACAAAACAGAATAAAGTTAAATAACTGTATTGTAGTTTCTTCTTTGTCACAGTTTTTAAAATAGGTTAAAACATAGACTATCTTGAAATTGATCATTCTTCATAAACTATTTTGACCAAATTTTAACTTCAGTTTTAGTCTCTGATTTACTCTCTGTCAACCTGAAAGCTATAATCCTATTTCTATAGAAGCTATGCTTAATTAAAAAAATTTTCTGAACACATATGTTTTTAAGATGGGATAAAATTATTCAGTATCCCTGTTTTCCTTCTAAACATGACATATCATGTCACCCTCTGAAATTGCTACCTTTCTTGTGAACATTATCTAGAGTTTCAGTTTTGCCTTTTAAAGAAGCAAAATCCACAGATTCATAAAGTCAGTACTTAGATACACCAAGCTATGTTAACAGATTTTTTTTTCATTTTTTTATTTATCATCTCCTTTCTTCTGGGTTCATTATTCTATTAGTGAAATATATCCTTTGGTAGATCTTTTGGCAAGGTTCTATAATTTGAAGCTCTTTATTTAGTGGATATCTATTTTGTCTTCCCTTTTCATTGTTTGTTTATTTAGGTACGGAATACTAAGTACAGAATACTAAGGTACAGAATACTAAGACTATTACTTTCCCTCAACACTCTGAAAGTATTATTTCCTTATCCACAATAATCTATTGTTGCCAGTGAACATCTGACGATCTTAACTGTCATTCTTTGGGAGGTTATCTATAGTTTCCATATTTTTGGTCTTCAGCCACATTATTTATGTAATTGTTATGAATTATTTTTTTCCTGCTTCACTTCACATTTTGTGTTTTAACCTGAAAATGTGTGCATGTGTGTGTTACTCTATTCTGTTCTGTGTTTCTAGAATACCTGTGAGATATTTGTTGAAGACTTTTAATATTATCTTGTTTATCTCTGATATGCGTGGAGAGGGAGGTGGGAGGGGGGATCGGGATGGGGAATACGTGTAAATCTATTGCTGATTCATGTCAATGTATGACAAAACCCACTGAAAAAATAAATTAAAAAAAATAAAATATTTAAAGAAAAAAAAATTCTACAAGAGCTGCCTTTTGCTTATTGAATCAAATCTAAATTAACCTATCATTCAAGAACCATCTATTATAAAAAAAAAATTTTCATTCTTAGGTGATTTCCAGGTTATGAATTTTCACTTAGGCTACATCTGCTTAATAGATTACTTCATCTATTTAATTTTTTTGTCATTCTCACTTACTACTATTTTATTTTTGCCTGTTTAGTTTCATAATTTTTTATGAATGTTGTTTTATTCTTTGTGGATTTTAAAGTTAGATTCAAATAACTTTGGAAATAAATTGGGTCTACATATTATTTCTAAGCATTAGTGTTGACATGTACTTTGGAATTGTAACTTGTATGCTAACTTGTTTTCTATGTCTTTTTTTAACTTAGAGCGTTTATAGTTGAACTAATCTTCCCAAAGGACTTAAAAGTAAAAAATTTGAGAACCCTAAAAAGTTCACCTTAGAATCCATGTTAGTATTCTGGTTGAGAAGAGTTCTGCTCCATGCAGTGATTCAGGGATATAGGATTTCTGGCATTTAGTGGGCCAGCCATCTCCTAGAGCTTCATAGTTATCCATGTCCAGCTCAGAAGTTGTAAAGAGATTAGAGAAGGTATATGTGCTGCTTAACCAACTCAAATCTGAAGAACCACATTAATTCCTCTCTTGTACTAGCAGTAGGAACTAATTATGTGGCCAGACCTAGCTGCAAATAGGGATGGGATGTTATTAAATGCTCTCCCTGGTTCAGTAGTCACTTTCCAACAACAATTCTGTATCACAGAAGAAGCCCAGTTTTCGTAGATCCTTTCTTATCTCTGCAATAGTCTGCCAGCTCACCCAGAGTGTAGTTCCTCATCCTCATATATACAAATACACTTGTCAGTACAAAGTTCTCTCCGTCAGGTTCAAATATGAACTCTTGTCAGCTGGTGACCTACACATTAAATAACAAGGCATTTACCTTAATACAAGACACACAATGGTTGAAATAAATAGAAAACTGCCATTAAAAAGGAGAATAATGGGAAGCAGACAGCTGTGAGTGCTCCACAGCAGTGAGGGGGCAGCGTGGTGAAGAACCTCAGTAGTTGAACAGATACTCTCAATGGGCCTCAGCTACACAATCTGTGAACTTCTTATTATCCTTACAATTTTGAATTAGTTATGGGTGGCTGAATGACTTTCATACCTGTTTCGTGATCATCAGTATTGGATATCCAGAGTCATTTCATAGTTATAGGCTTTTTTAAAACAGACTCACGATTTGTTATCAGTAAGATTCTCTAAAAGTCGTGGTAGCCTTTTAATCTGTTTGTCAATTGCACATGTCAGAAACAACACACAAAATCCACACCTGGAGTTTTTTCTTTGTGTATACACATACACACACACACACACACACACACACACACATACACACACACATACACATGTGCCCTTCAACTAGGGTAATATTTAAAAGTTGAGAAGACAAAATTCCAAATTCTAGAACATTGTTTTCTTAAAAGCCTTGGCATAGAACTGACATATACATTTCACTTACAGTTGCCACAGTTGTAAAAATGACATAATCAATAGAGTAAAAGCTTCTTTATGTAAACTTTAGTATTAAGCTAAATCCAGTATAATCAGGATTTTTTTGATCAAGAGACAGGCGGTAGGCTATCTATTAATGTTCCACCGAGCCAGATTTTAACTGAACTAACTGTGCTAAATGAAACATTATAAGAAAAGTTATTTCTATAAACTTAGGCCTCTTTTTCTGTCCACAGAAATAAATGGAATTAAACTGTTTGAAAAAGGGATGATCACTTCCATGAAGTAACCATAATAGCAACAGGGGACTTTCAGAATAAACTTTCCAATGGGATATTATTTAGTACATTGAAGGTATAATGGAAAAATTTTACTAGAGAAGAAAAATATCACACTTTTCATTATATAAATAGAATGTAATAGCAAAATACTGTAATACATATGTATAGAATACAGATTAGTTCATATTCTAAGCATCATAACAGCTATAAATAGTAAATTATATCATGCATGTTAAAATCTGAGGATAATTTTATGTTATACACTTTTTTCATTATATATTCAGAACTAGCATTGAATCTACAAGGTACAGTTGACTGTATCCTACACATGAAAAAAAATGTACTAATTTGTGTTTTTAGATTATTTACATGTCTAAGCTCTAGGGAAGTGTATTTCAAAGGACCGCATAGTTCTGAGGAAAATAAGCATCAAAGGAAAAACTTCACACAGAAAAAAGGAGTGGGTGAGAGGGTTGGAGAATAGTGTCTCTGATATAAATATACTAAAATGCTTATTTGGTTTGAAATAGAGTTTTATCTTTTGTGAGAAAAGCATTTTTTAATTTTACTTACAGTAACACTTATTATAATTACCTAGAAAGTGATGATAAACTGAAATAAGCATTATGATATTATGGGGGTCATTCTTAATATTTTTGAGTCCTTTGAAAGAAGACCTAGCAGTAAGTTCAGTTGGTCAGCGGTGTCCCATTTTTGTGACCCCATGGACTGCAGCATGACAGGCTTCCCTGTCCATCACCAACTCCTGGAGCCTGCTCAAACTCACATCCATAGAGTCTGTGATGCCATTCAACCATCTCATCCTCTGTTGTCCCCTTCTCCTCCCACCTTCCATCTTTCCCAGCATCAGGGTCTTTTCCAGTGAGTCATTTCTTTGCATCAGGTGGCCAAAGTATCGGAGTTTGATCTTTAGCATCAGTCGTTCCAATGAATATCGGGATTGATTTCCTTTAGAATTGCCCGGTTGGATCTCCTTGCAGTCCAGGGGACTCTTAAGAGTCTTCTCCAACAACACAGTTCAAAACCATCAATTCTTGGTGCTTAGTTTTCTTTATACTCCAACTCTCACATTCGTACGTTATTACTGGAAAATCCATAACTGACTAGATGGATCTTTGTTGGCAAAGTAATGGCTCTGCTTTTTAATATGCTGTCTAGGTTGGTCATAACTTTCCTTCCAAGGAACAAGTGTCTTTTAATTTCATGGCTGCAGTCACCATCTGCAGTGATTTTGGAGCTCCAAAAAATAAACTCTGTCACTGTTTCCCTTGTTTTCCCATATATTTGGCATGAATGATGGGATTGGATGCCATGATCTTCGTTTTTTTGAATGTTGAGTTTTAAGCCAACTTTTTCACTCCTCTTTCACTTTCATCAAAAGGCTGTTTAGTTCTTCTTCACTTTCTGCTATAAGGGTGGTGTCATCTGTGTATCTTAGGTTATTGATATTTCTCCCAGCAATCTTGATTCCAGCTTCTGCTTCAGCCAGCCCAGCATTTTGTGTGATGTACTCTGCATATAAGTTAAATAAACAGGGTGACAGTATACAGCCTTGATGTACTCCTTTCCCGATTTGGAACCAGTCTGTTGTTCCATGTCCACTTCTAAGTGTTCATTCTTGACCTGCATACAGATTTCTCAGGGGGAAGGTCAGGTGGTCTGGTATTCCCATCTCTTTCAGAATTTTCCAGAGTTTGTTGTGATCCACACAAAGACTTTGGCATAGTCAATAAAGCAGAAGTGGATGTTTTTTCTGGAACTCTCTTGCTTTTTCGGTGATCCAATGGATGTTGGCAATTGGATCTCTGATCCTTCTGCCTTTTCTAAATCCAGCTTGAACATCTGGAAGTTCTTGGTTCACATACTATTGATGCCTGGCTTGGAGAATTTTGAGCATTACTTTACTAGCATGTGAGATGAGTGCAGCAGTGCAGTAGTTTGAGCACTCTTTGGCATTGCCTTTCTTTGGAATTGGAATGAAAACTGAACTTTTCCAGTCCTGTGGCCACTACTGAGTTTTCCAATTTGCTGGCATATTGCGTGTAGCACTTTCACAGCATCATCTTCCAGGATTTGAAATAGCTCAACTGGAATTCCATCACCTCCACTAGCTTTGTTCATAGTGATGCTTCCTGAGGCCCACTTGACTTTGTATTCCAGGATGTCTGGCTCTAGGTGAGTGATCAGACCATCATGATTATCCGGGTCATGAAGATATTTTTGTATAGTTCTTCTGTGTATTCTTGTCACCTCTTCTTAATATCTTCTGCTTCTGTTAGGTCCATACAATTTCTGTCCTTTGTTGTATCCATTTTTGCATGAAATGTTCCCTTGGTACATTTAGAATCAAACCCCATGCCTGCCAGAAATGCTCAGAGGGCTCAAACAAATCTTGTGTGCACCAGGACACAGAGACCCCAGTAGACACTGGGATAGACCTTACAGAGACTGAGACGTAGTAAGACCTCTAATGGGAAATAAAGTGTGTGTGGCCTTTTAAGTAAATAGTTCTTTTTGTACTTGAAATTTTCCCTTTTGGCATATAATACTATACAATGGAAAATTTTAATGTTACAATATTTCTCCATCATTTTTCTGTATAACCAGTTACTAGTATTTTCATTCTGAGCTTAGGCTAAACTGTTTGTGTTTAGAATAAGTTATAATAAGACAGCATATAGTTATTACCGAAGATGGTAGTCTCTGTTTTACAGGGAATTATAGAATGGTAATAAATTTAAAGGGATAGAGTTTTCCAGCTGCCAGTTGCTCTATACAAGGACCATCAACATAGAAAGTAGCATGCAGTACCAAGATTGATGGGAACTTTGGGCGCATAAAAACAAGCTCTGCTCTATCTTCAGCAGTGGACAAGGAAAAGGCATGATTTATTCCCATTATTTGAGAGTATCAAAAGTGACTGCTATAAAAAGTCATGAAAACCTCTTGAAAGATGCATGCCCTGTTCTTTTGAACAGAGATAAACAACTGTTGACTTGGATAGAATTCTTTAAATAGTATCACTATTTTTTGTTTTTGTTTTTATCTTAAAATGCCTTATATCCTTATTTTATTTCTATTCTTGTTTTAAGCTTAGCTAATACTATTCAAGATGGTTTACTTTTCCTACCATGGTGAAAAATTATATTCTTCTTCTCTATAGCAATCAATTAGATATTAAAAATAAAAGTAACCAGAAAAGCTTTAATTGGTAAAATTTTGAAATGGCAATAAGTATGGCTTATGTGAGAGCTTTTCTAAATTGCATTATGACTAATAGAATACACTACTTAAAGGCTAATTCTGTGTGTGTGTTATAGATTGCTAAATATGAATTAGTTTTCCATGCATGTAAAATACTCTACTTATGTAATTTTAAAAATTATCCTATTCAAAAATGGGATGCATTAATTAGGTAAATATTTTTATTCACAATGGTTACTAAATTTTTTCAAAAGTCCTCTGGCATCTATTGAGGTGACCACCAAATATCTTTGTATAGATATAGGTGAAATGTTATAACAATGTATTTCCTTAGATGACCCATCTTTGACTCAGTAAAGTTATCTGGTCCTAGCACATTATTACTTTAGTGCTGAATTATGTATTTTTACTTTAATTTGTTAAAAATTGACACGAGGATATTCTGTGTAATGCAGTGAATTACAAATTTGTTTTGAGTGATATAAGGAAGAGTAGAATAATTCTATATATATACTGTAGTCTTGTTTGAGATGTTTAAATATTTGTAAGATATAAATGTTAATTTAGAATTATAAATAAATCACTCTCAAAATTCGTATTGTTCTGCCACTATGAACTCAGCAAAAATGATTATAAATGTTATATGAAATTGAGGCAGAAATTTCTAGAAATTATAGGACTCTGAAAACTCAGTTCTTTTTTTTAATTTCAATTTTTTTCTTCTCAGGTAAGCATCTCACTTCTTTAACCTAAAGCTAAACTCTTTGTTACAATTTCCAGGCATTCAGAGGCCTCCTTGGTCTGTTAAGTCATAAAACATTAAGACCCAGAAGGGGACAAGCATTAACTGCTGTCCAGCTTATCAAGTATGCCAGAGGGACTGTTAACTCTTAAACATACATCTGGTCCTTAAACAGTTGCCTGGGTTCAGGGGAAAGGATCGTGGGCTGATGACTCAAGGTCTGAAAAAGCTTAGAAACTGGGGATAAAAACCATAAAAATGTCAAATTAGGTACTGTAATCTTCAAATTGATTGGTCGAAAATGACATATATTAAAGTCACAAGCCAACCAAGACTGTACAGATCAGTACTAGTAAAGATATAAAACCTAATCCCTGCCTTTTGGGGGTCACTTGACCCTTTCTGAGTGTCTACGCTGAGAGCTTTGTATCTCTCACCGTTAAAATAAACTCTGCCTGTGTGAATGTTTGCTTGTTTGCAAAGTTCATTGTTTGGCTCCATGAACAGAACTGTTTCCTTTTTCAAAACAGTAAGTGGAATAGTATAGAGATTATTTAAAGAGGATAGTAAAGGAGAGGAAGAGCCCTGGAAGGCATTAAAATATACTCAAGAGAAGATATTCAAAACGTGTAGTAATTCCAAAAGAGAAATATTTATCAAGGGCACCAGGTACATAGGGGAAAGTAACGACTACATTACATGAAACACTTTAATCTATGGTAGAGATCACTGATTAATAGGAAGAATAAATGGATTATTTAATACCATGGTTTTTACTTTATAGGGATTAAGATCGGGGAGGGAGAGCAACAATGATTTTAGAAGTCCCAGAGGAGTTAACCTTCACCACTGAGGCCATCTTTCTTTAGAATGTGAGCATTTAGCCTCTGTAAGTGTTAGTCGCTTAGTCGTGCCTGACTCTTTGCGATCCCATGGACTGCAGATTTTCCAGGCAAGGATACTGGAGTGGGGTGCCATTTCCTTCTCCAATTTAGCCTCTAATTATACCTTAGTTTCACTTCACTTTCACTTTTGGGATCTATTTGGGGGCCAAAGTCCCATAGAATTTCTTGTTGCAGTAAAATGAAGCCTAAGGCAAACTTTTCACAACAAAAAGTTGTTTTGCAGAATGCAAATTAGGATTTTCATGCAAATTTACAACTGTGATGAAACAATAATTTTTGAAAGAGGAAGAGTAAAAGAGAAACATGAAAATAAGGTGTCACTTAGGTATTAAATATGGATTCTGATCAATCAAAGGAAAATCCTACGTATTTCTGACATTATGACAGAAAAAAATCCTTGTGATACCTTGTTAAAAACTGAGTTTTTTGAGGGCAGCTGAGTCTGTGGAGTCACCCTAGGACCTGTAGTTATTTTCTCCTCTTTCACTTCCTGCTGCAGATAATGAATTAATCTGTTCCTCTGTAGTAAACAAACAAACAGACAAACAACAACCATAAGGCAGACTTTATTCAGAGGTACTACTGCAATGGAATTTCACAATAGCAGAGAGAAATTGAGCTTAATTCTGAATACAGCTATTAAACATGGGAATTTACAGCCACGGAGCATGGTGTGGGTCAATGGATGGAAAATTACTAAAACATCAGCTGTACAAGGGGGGTTTCTGGCTAAACCAACCTGACAGGATTCTTTTTAATGACAGACCAGGATGACCAGATACTACCTGGCACATGATGGGAGATGAGAGATTGATCAGATATTCAGTGTGGGGGATTCTGTCTAATTGAGCAAGATTCTTGCTAAAACTGGACTCTGCTGGAACAGAGATGAGAGTTCAAAGTCAGGGCTGATTGAACAGAGGGTTCTGAAGAGCCTGACTAAAAGTTTGGTCAAGGAGAGAACTTTTGTCAGTATCATGTAACACTCTAGCTGGAATCAGTATTCTACACCCTGGTTGCCATTCTAGCCCCTTTTTGTAAATAAAATCTTTTAGAGTGCAGCAAAATCCATTCATTTAAGTAGACTATCACTGCTTTCAAGGTGCAGTTGCAAAATTGAGTAGTTGCTTCAGAAACTCTATGGCCCATAAACCTACTATATTTACTGTCTAGTCCTTTATGTATGGTATAATGTTCTTGGTAGACTTCTTCCCTATAGGCAAATTAATGTATCTATATAGCTGGGAAATATAAAATAAAATCATCAGGCTTGTTCTTTTAAGCCTGTTATTAGTGTGTAACATTTCTACAATGAAACAGAACAAAAATTCTAGTGTGACTGTTTTCCTTACAAGTTACCTATTTTTTTTTAATTCAGTCATTTATTAAAGCATCTGTGCTAAGAAATATGATTTCAGAAATGTTCAATAGAGGATTTAATATTGATCTGTTTTGGCAAGAAATTATTTTTATCAAAATATAGAAATATGTGAGAGAAAAAAACAGATTAGTAATAAATGTAGGGTATATGTGTGTATTTTATTAGAGCAATTTTTTTTTTTTAAGTGTTGGCTGTTTCCTGATGAGACCTTTTTAAGAACAGTCTTTAAAAAACTCTCTCACTGTGAGGCATCTTGACTAGTTGCCATGCTGGACATTGAAAATGTATTTGTTAAAAATTGGTGAGTTAATAGTTTATAGGCTTTGTGGAAAACTGTATATAGGAGCAAATGATAAGTAAAATTCAGATTGTCACTTAGACACTGCAAGGAAACAGATTTTTATGTGAACCAAAATACTCAGTTTCCAACAGGTCCCCGTTTTTTTCCTCCCTACTTTCAGGTTATATTGTACTTTCAGCAATGTAAAATATGTTTTTATTACTGTGAGTCATAGGCTTAACAAACATTTTATTGCATACCTATTACATCCCGAACTACAGCTGATTTGCTATGAACGACCATGGTCCCTGCCACACAATATACACAAAATTTGCCACACAATATTATTTCAGTAATTGTGCTATTGATTTTGTGAAGGATGTACATTCACATAGAGGCTGAAATTTTATATACTTTGCTCAGTATGTTATAAAGCATACTTAGAATGGGCATTTTGAAAAGATTCTCCAAGTTGTTGATAATCTTGACAAAAGAATCTTTTTACAAAGATATTTCTAAAAAAGCCATATATTATACCTTTTTAAGGTATAAATAAAAACCTTTATTTTCAGCTAAAATAATGGTTTCATTTTATAGAACATGTATTGTGTAATGTTATGTGCATGCATAGGTGTTTTGGGGGGTATATTATGTCCCACAGCCCACTTTCAAATTTATTATTGCTATATTTTGTTGTTCATTTATTTTTCTATTTCTTTTTCTTGTTGCTCCCCCCACCATCTCCCTTCATATACCCTTTGAAAAAAATCAACTTAACCTGCTGGTGAATATTTTATCATTATTTTCATCTATATTTGAGATATCTTAGACTGTTTACTAACTGATCAAACTTTCCTGCAGAATTGTGATTATATGATGCCACTTTTATTCTTGCCTTTTCATGCACCTAGATATTTAAGTCATTCATCACACTTTAGTTCAGTCAGTTCAGTCGCTCAGTCATGCCCGATTCTTTGCGACCTCATGGACTGCAGCATGCCAGGCTTCCCTGTCTATCACCAACCCCTGGAACTTGCTCAAACTCAAGTCCATAGAGTCAGTGATGCCATTACACTTAATCACAACTAAGAAAGAATGGGTTCTTTAACACTAGCGCCACCTGGGAAGCACTTTAGAAAAAATCATTTGATATTTAATCTTAAAATATATTTTCTGCATTTCATTGTGAGCATTATCATCTCCTTCCTAAGGAGATTGTCTAGCTCATGGTATTCACTGTTTGAGTAGTCTTGCTCTTTAAACAGAAGAGGTGTCTCATTCCCACCCTTCTTCCCTCCCTCCCTCCAGCCTTTCTTTCTTACTTCCTTCCCTCTCTTTTGTTAATGTTCTTTTCGAATTTGAAAAAGAATAATACATTTATACATATACTGAATCACTTTGCTGTATCCCTGAAACTAACAGAATGTTGTGAGTCAACTATTGTTGTTTAGTCGCAAGTCTTAACTTTTTTGTGTGTGTGCTTAGTCACTCGGCCGTGTCCGACTCTGTGAGCCATGGACTGTAGCCTTCCAGCCTCCTCTGTCCATGGGATTTCCCGGGCTAGAAAAGTGGAATGCATTGCCGTTTCCTTCCCCGGGGGATCTTCCTGACCCAGGGATTGAACCCACATCTCTTGCATTGGCAGGTGGATTCTTTACTGCTGAGCCTATCAGCTAGACTACAATATAAAAGAGAACTTTTAAAATGAATCTTTTTTTGTATATACCAGGTTTCCTTAAGAAGAGGCTATGCTCTTTGAACCATAGATACTAGTGATGCTTATACAACTTAATGGTCTGCCTGCTAAATGGAAAAAAAATATCATGTAACTCGTATGCCTACTAATGAAACATTGGAGAGAGTCTAGCATTGCATGTGAAATGTGTCTTTAAATGAATATTATTTCAAAGGGATGATCAAAGTATCTAAGAATTCCTAAAGGAGATAGCAATGTTTTTTTGAGAGAATTTCCCTGGATGCAGTCACAATGAATGCCTATTCATTTACTGTCTTGTGGCTATAAAGTAGTACTGTTTCATGAGAAATGTCTTAATTTTGCTATGACAGCTTGACTTTTCCCAGATGGCCAGCATTTCAAAGTTTTTCATATATATATTCATAAGAAGGATGAAAATGTTAATTCTAATTAAAATGATGCCCAGTTTATTAGTAGACCTAATGAAGCCTCCAAGGATAAGTAAATTAAACTGAAGATTATTGACATGAGTTTTATTATTGATGGAAAAAGTAATAAATTATTGACTTCTGTTGGTCAACATTTTCACTCCTTTTCATAGAAAATTATGAGTTAAGTTTAGGAGTTAAAAAGAAAGTAACATTATACATCAGATGTAATGTAGAAGACAGGATTATTAGTTGAACAAATATATATTGCAAAAATAGGGAAAACCAAAGTATGTTAAACTGGAAAAATTAGTGCAAAGGTAAAAACATAAAATTATTTTTTCCAGCTCTCTCCAAACAGGAACCAAACCCAGCAATTTTTATCCAAAGCCAGCTCTCCGAATATCAATGTTTTTGAAAGGAACCTGTATTTTAAATTCTTTTCCCCTTCAGGTCTCTTTTGTTTTGATCATTTGAAGTGGTTTTTCTCTTTTTTTGGCTTCCCATTCTTTTTTTTTGTTTTTTGGTGCATTAAAAATGTATTGCCATCAAGAGTTACTTGAGTTTTCAGAGATAAACACTTTGTTTTATAGCTATTATCTCCTATAGCTAATGTAAATATTCTCATTTCAGAAAAGTAAAAAGTTCTAACAGAAAAAGTTATATTTTTAAAATATTTGTTTGTTTTAGAATAAAATATATAAAATTTAGTTAAAAATCAGGAGACAAATATAAAATATAACAGCTTTATAAAACATAATAACATAAAAAAACTGTACTTCAGAATGTACAGTTTGTTAAATATTGATGTATATATGGCTATGAAACCATCGTCATAATCAAGATAATGAGCCTATCCATCATCCCCCAATATTTCCTCATGCACCTTTATCATTTCTTTCATTTTATTCTTCCTGTGACCAACCACTAAGGCTCTTTGCATTTGTCTCTATCTTTTAGTTCATATATTTAGAATTTTATATCTCAGGGATTGTATACTCTGCATTTTTCTACCTGGCCTCTTTAATTGCAGCATAATTATTTTGACATTCATTCATGTACTTGCATGTATCAATATTTTATTACTTTTTTGGCCAAGTACTAGAATTTTAGTTAGATATAAGTTGTTTATCCATTCATTTATTGATGAGCATTTTGACTTTTTCCTGTTTTTATCCCTAAGTGCTTCATATTTTTGTGCCATTTTAAATATTGTCTTTTAATTTTGATTTCCAACTGTTTGTTGTAGAAATACAAATAATATTTGTGTATTGATCTTGTACCTTGTAGCCTTCATAAATTCACTCCTCATTCTAGAATGTTTTCATATATTCCATAGACATTTTTAGTTCATATTTTCATTTAATCTATGAATGAAGAAAGTTTTCTTCCTTTCCAAACTAGATTCTTTATTTCCTTGTTTCACTGTATATATCCTCCAAGTACAATGGTGAATAGAAATAATGAGAACAAACATTTTGCCATGTTCCTGATATTGAAATGAAAGCAATCAAATTTTCACCATTAAATATGAGTCTAGTTACATTCCTGGTATAAACCATCCTTTTTTAATGGCTTAATGTTCTTTATTAATATGATTGTGTTTCATAAATCTGAATAATTTAATAGAGTTTTCCTATCTTTGTACATGAGGGCTGTTGACCTGCAATTTTCTTTACTTGTAGTATTTCTTTCCAGTTTCAGTATCAAAGTGATCCTGACCTCATAAGATATGTTGGGTAGTAATTCCTACTTTTCAATATTTTGAAAATTTTTGTTCAGGATTGGTGTTATTTATTTTTGAAGTGTTTGACAGAATTCATTAGTAAAGTCATTTTTGCCTGGACACTGAGTTTCCCTAACACGTATGTGCTGATCGTCACTCAACTAAGTACTCAAAGAGCCTTTTACAGATCTCAGAATATCCTACTGTTTTTTATTCAGGCTCCTCTACAGTAAAATGTGTATATGTGTGTATTACGTTATACATAAACATTACATACTTATTACAGGTGTGCATGCTCAGTTGTGTCTGACTCTGCAACCCCAAGGATTGTTGCCCACCAGGCTTCTCTGTGCATGGAATCTCTAGGCAAGAATACTGGAGTGGGTTGCCGTTCACTTCTCCAGGGAATCTTCCCAACCCAGGTATCAAACCTATGTCTCCTGCAATGCAGGCAGATGCTTTACCACTTGAGCTGCCAGGGAAGCCCACACACTTATTATTATTTTTATTTTTCCTAATAAGTGTATGTCTATCATAATTAGTTATACCCTTGTTTTAATCTGCACATCTATAGAAGAGTGAGTATAGATTTGACATTTGAATATGGGTTTGGCAAATTGAATTCTTGCCTCCAGTTCTTCACTCCTTGTATTCATTCTCTTTCCCTTGTAACTTTTCAGTTCTTTTCAGTAAATGGCAAGTGTTTTTCCTGATGTGCTGATTTTGGCTTCAACTTTATGACCTAATTTGGCCAGTAGGATAAAAGCCTGTTATTTGCAACTTTGGATCCTACCTCTCAAGAGATCTAGCTTTGTTTTTGTTTATTCTGTTGTATCTCTGCCAGCATGATGGGAAGAGCTTTATTATTATTCAGTGGAGAAGACTGAGCCCAGACTATAATGAGGAACCGAGTCTAGCCAGACCTATAAACTGAAGCGGAGTTGCCCAGCCAGATTTAGGCTAGGTCAGATGACCTCAGCAAACTCCCAGAGTAAATTTTGTTGTTGTTGTTTAGTCGCTAAGTCATGTCCCACCCTTTGTGACCCCATGGGCTGCAGGCTGTCAGGCTCCTCTGTCCATGGGTTACCAGAATAAATATCAGGAGATTAAAAATATAGGCAGAGCTGAACCCACTTAGAATAACAAAATAATGCATACAAAAAGGTAACAAACCTGGTCTTTATCTCAAAATGACAAGCTAACACATCCTGTAACCCTGGCTAACCTATAAAAATATGTATTTTCTAGATAAGTTCAGTTTATAAAAAAACCTAAAATGGACAATACCTAAGTCCATGGATGATAGATCAAGAATGTATGGCGTGGAGAGACAAAGCTATAACCATTACTACTAACAAGAATAGGGAGCTAGAGATTATATTATTATGATCATCTTGTAGGAGTCATTACGAAATGCAGACTTCCTTGCTGAGTCAGAGGTTAAGACTTTGCCTTCCAATGCAGTGGGTATGGGTTCAATCCTTGATCAGGGAGCCCACATACTTGTAGCCAAACAACTAAAATATGAAACAGAAGTAATATCATAACAAATTCAATAAAGACTTTAAAAAAGGTCCACGTCAGAAAAGCTTTTAAAGAAAAGAGTAAGAAATGCATATTCTGTAGTATAGGTTCATGGGGTAAATGCCCTGCACAGTACACTGAGGAGGTTTCACAAGGGGAGTTTAACACTGGTCCAATACCATAACATCTAGGCATGTAGTTAAGAAGTTACCTGCAAAAGGGGATCTGATGAAAGCATTAAATCTACTTTTAGGGTTTGGGTATTTTTTTTTTTCAATTTTATTTATGTAATTTGAATAATCCCCTTTCAAGTCTGTGCTTAAATGTGTCAACAAAGTGACAAAGCTTTTACTGCATTTTAATAAATCATAAATTTTATGTTTAAAAAAAAATACCTTCAGCCTAGATTTCTAATCTTGTGATTCCTTTTTAACTGTTAGAATGAAGAGGCTTGCAGCCAGAGTGGGCAAAGCCATATAACTGACACTTTTTTCTCATAATTCATAAGTTCTATAGGCCAGCCTTCAAAATTTATCCCAAACATCTTTCTTCCTTTTCATCACTATTAATTTCATAGTTCAAATCTAGACTGGAATAGACATGTTTAATCTCCAACAGTCCATTCTTCTGGGAATGATTGGCCTTGTTTTTATCTTCCATTGGTTTCATGTTAGCTTTAAAATAAAAATCCCAATGCATAATCATGGCCCAGTAACCACCCCCCACCCAGTTCCCTCTCCATCTAGCTCTTGCCTGCCTCTACAACTTTATCTCCTATGTTACAGAGCTTCATGTGACTGCATTCCTACTTATATCCCTAAGTTTTTAGAGCTCTATAAACTTCTTCCTTCTATAGGACCTTTGATTAGTTGTTTACTGACATAAATACTTCCCTTTATGTATTATTCTGCTAAGGTTGTCATAACAAAATAGGATATACTTTGTGACTTAAACCATAGGAAATTCTTTTCTCACAGTTCTAGAGGCTGTAACTCCAAAATCAAGGTGCCAGCAGTGTTGGTTTCTATTGGGGACACTTTTTCTGGCTTGCAGATGGCCACATTCTTGCTGTGTCCTCAGATGGTTTGTCCTCTATACATGTACACTACTAGTGTCTCTTCTCTTTCATAAGGACACCACGACCTTATGATCTCATTTAAACTCTGTAATCTTCTTTAAAGTCCTGTCTCCAAATTTAGTCACACTGGGAGTTAGGGCTTTGTCCTGTGAATTGGGAAGGGCTATAATTTGTTCAATAACACCTTCTCTCCCTTCCCTATCACTTAGATCATCACATAACTGATGACTTTTCGTCATTCAGGTCTTATTTGCAATATCGCTTCTCTAGAGAGTTCTTCATAGACTGTAGTTTATCTCCAGCGTAATGTAACTTTGCTAACAAAGGTCTGTCTAATCAAAGCTATGGTTTTTTCCAGTAGTCATGTATGGATGTGAGAGTTGGACTATAAAGAAAGCTGAGTGCCAAAGAATTGCTGCTTTTGAACTGTGATGTTGGAGAAGACTCAAGAGTCCCTTGGACTGCAAGGAGATCAAACCAGTCAGTCCTAAAGAAAATCAGCCCTGAATATTCTTTGTTTGAATTGAAGAATTGATGCTGAAGCTGAGCCCCCAATACTTTGGTCACCTAATGCAAAGAACTGACTCATTTGAAAAGACCCTGATGCTGGAAAAGATTGAAGGCAAAAGGAGAAGGAGATGATAGAGACTGGGATGGTTGGATGGCATCACCAACTCCATGGACATAGTGATAGACAGGGAGGCCTGGCGTGCTGCAGTCCATGGGGTTGCAAAGAGCTGGACACAACTGAGCGACTGAACTGTACTTAATTTAACTTAATACAACCAGGGACATCCTGACTCTGTTCATTCATCTCCAAGATTGTTACACCCAGAATAGTGCTTGGCACTTTTGAGGCATTGAGACAAAAATATTTTTTGAATGGATTCGTCCAGTGCTCTCACTTGTGAAGCACAGTTATTTCTGTATGTGCCTCACACTCTAACAGTGCATTTTTGGTGCCATTTTTTAGTGTTACACAACTAAGATTCAGGACCCCTGCTAATATCCAGAAAGATAGAACACAGTAATGTTACTCTGAATAAACCAGTGAATGGAGTAACTGGTTTATAGAAGAGTTACAATCAATTTTTATTTAAGATATTGTTTCGTCTTGTTTTAAATAACTACCCCCAGCTCTTATGGAACTTCAACAGGTTTTTCCTTTTGGGGGCCTGTTCTTCTTTGACCCTTTCTGGGACAGAGGCCATAACTTTTCAGAAAATTGCATTATTATCTTATTACTTAGTCATTTTAAAATGTCAACCCCTAATTCCACTCAAATCTTTTCTACACATTGCCATCTGTGCTGACAGCTTTTATGCTTTGAGAGTACTAGGGTGTGGGTGGGCGGGCGTCCAGAGACCTCTTTACTCGCCTACTTCTAGATGTCAGCTTATTCTGTAAGGTGGTGACAGTAGACAGATTTCTCCTCATAGGACCCAGTGAGATCATAGCCTTCTATTCGTTGGTCATTGCTGCTTCTAAAGCCGATCCTTACTCTAGATGTCCCCTCTGTACCTGGCCTCTCAGTACCCGAGTTTCTCCTGTTTGGTGTTTCTGTACTTTCCTCTATTGTTGTTGTTCAGTGACTCAGCTGTGCCTGACTCTTTCCCACCCTATGGATTGCAGCATGCCAGGCTTCCCTGTCCTTCACCGACTCCCAGAGTTTGCCAGACTAATGCCCTTTGATCGGTGATGCCATCCAACCATCTCGTTCTCTGTCATCCCCTTCCCCTGCCTTCCATGTTTCTCAGCATCAGGGTCTTTCGCAGTGAGTCAGCTCTTACAGCAGGTGGCCAAAGTATTGGAGCTTCTGCTTTAGCACTAGTCCTTCCAATGAATTTTCAGGGTTGACCACCTTTAGGATTGACTGGTTTGATCTCCTTGCTGCCCAAGAGACTCTCACGAGTCTTCTCCAACACCACAGTTTGAAAGTATCTGTTCTTCGGTGCTCAGCCGTCATTATGGTCCAACTTTCACATCCATACATGACTACTGGAAAAAACATGGTTTGTCTATATGGACCTTTGTTGACAAAGTAATATCTCTGGTTTTTAATATGCTGCCTAGGTTCATCATAGCTTTTCTTCTAAGGTGCAAGTGTCTTTAAGGTTCATGGCTGCAGTCACCATTCACAGTGGTTTTGGAGCCTAAGTAAAGAAAATCTGTCACTGTTTCCACTTTTTCCCCTTCTATTTGCCATAAAGTAATGGTGATGGACAGGGAGGCCTGGCATGCTGCGGTTCATGGGGTCGCAAAGAGTCGAACACGACTGAGCGACCGAACTGAACTGAATGGGACTTTATGCCATGATCTTAGTTTTTTGAATGTTGAGTTTTAAGCCATCACTCTCCTTTTCCACTTTCATCAGTTGACTCTTCAGTTCCTCTTTGCTTTCTGCCATTAGGGTGGTCTCATCTGCATATTTGAGGTAATTGATATTTCTCCCAGCCATCTTGATTCCAACTTGTACTTCATCCAGCACAGCATTTCGCATTTCAAATACGTTAAATAAGCCAGGTGATAATATACAGCCTTGATGTACCCCTTTCCCTATTTGGAACCAGTCTGTTGTTCCATGTAAGGTTCTGACTGTTGCTTCTTGGCCTCCATACTGGTTTCGCAGGAGGCATGTAAGGTGGTCTGTTATTCCCATCTCTTTAAGAATATTCCATAGTTTGTTGTAATCCACACAGTCAAAAGTTAAAGCAAAGTCAATGAAGCAGAATTAGATTTTTTTTTTTTGGAATTCTCGTGCTTTTCCTATGATCCAGTGGATGTTGGCAGTTTGATCACTGGTTCCTCTGCCTTTTCTAAGTCCAGCTTGAATATCTGGAACTTCTTGGTTCACATTACTGTTGCAGCCTAGCTTGGAGGATTTTGAGCATGACCTTGCTAGCATGTGAAATGTATGCAATTATGCAGTAGTTTGAACATTCTTTGGCATTGCCCTTCTTTGGGATTGGAATGAAAACAGACCTTTTCTAATCCTGTGACCACTGCTGAGTTTTCCAAATTTGCTGGCATATTGAGTGCAGCACTTTAACACTGTCATCTCCACTGGCTTTGTTCATAGTGATGCTTTCCAAGGCCCAGTTTGTCCCATTTGATGGATCAATGAAAATGGAGTTCAAAATTCACCTTCTCTTCTGCCATCTCTTTATTCTTCATTAAAAACCAAAAAAAAAAAAAACCAAAACCTACTTCTCTCCCGTGGGTCTCAGTTCTTGGTAAGGATGCAAAGAAAAATCTTATGTCTTAACCTGTTGCAAGAGAGTTTCATGAAAATAGAGAGAACACCTCAAGAGGGAGGTGGGCCTAGCCAAGGTAGCTGATGGCCCTGGGTGGTTGGGGTGTAGAGTTTTTTAAGGCAAGGTTGTTTGCATAATCATGGAGATCATTGATAGTCTTATTTGACAGCTGCAAGTTATATAACAGGAGGCTCTACTGTGGGTGACCTTCCCATAATTCAGTCAGTGACAATTAGATGCATGTATTCATAGAATATTATGAACTTTAAATGAGTCCAGTGCCCGCCAAAGATTATAAATATGTGATAGCTGAAGTTGTGCTCATGTGCCAGAGCAGGGGCAATCCCTCAAGTCAGTCAGTGCAGGATTTTTCTGGTCCCTGACCATTTTGGATTACTGATAGGAGCATAATGGGAGCATATTTGGGATGGGGTTGGTAATAGTTTGGCAGTATTAGGTGGCTATTAGACATTCAGCCAGTGGGGCCACCTCTCATTACTCATGACTAAATTCCTGCCTAAAATTAGCAGCTCAGCTTAAGCCAAGGAACCCTATTCATATGCATCCCACCCAAGGAAAGATCATATTCTAGCTTCATCAAAGAATAGGCGGATAGGTTACTAGTACTTCTTATCTCAGCACTGCATCTCTCTAGTCTAGTCATTGTTTTCATGTCTGGGCAATATTACACTATGGATCCAAAGGCTTACCAACTTGATATAAGACTGAATAGGTCTCACTTGATAAACTTGAGGGACTATTTTAGGCAACCTTAAATTTATGAGGGATTCAACTGACTGCCTCACTTCATATTATCCCCAAAGACCATTCTTATTCTCTCTCATCACTCATTATTGCTTTAAGAACTGGGGACACTGAAACTGGTGAATCATAACAAACCATTCCTTGAGTTCACTGTCTCCAACAGGTGGAGTTTGTGAATTAGGAGTACAGATTCCTAGCAGTGATTATGTTCTACTCGGGCTTTCCTTGAAATTTGTGGTCTTGGGAAAATTCCCATTTAATATTCAGTTACAGTAGCATGCTCTTGCATAATATGCTTTACAGCCTATATCTTACATAAAATGGGTATTCTTTTCTACTTTTTCTCATTTTTTTATTTCTACCTTGTAGTTAGCTTTTCATACTCTCAAGTTTTGTAGGATTAAGTTACATAAAATATTCCCACATTTAACCCAATTGTAGCATTTAAATGTACATGTTAAATATTTAAATGTTTAAATTTAAAGTATAATTTTGATTTACTTTTACATCTATTTTTTTCAAATCTGAATTTCTTTCCCACAAGGGATTCCTCATGATCAGGACACTACTTATACTTTAAGGACTTTGTTCTTACATTATTTACTTTCATTTTCATAATCTGCCTTCTAAAATCTATTTTTCATGTTCTGATTTTACTCCTATATATTAACTTGATAAGATTATTTTCTAGTTGAAAACCGTGTCTTTTTATTCTTTAATCCAAATATTCACAAATTTGAAAAATAGGTTGATTATATTTTAACTATTCACTTTGGTATATTAGACTTTGTTTGGTTTAAGGGTCATGGAATCTGACCAGGCTTTTTTTTTTTTACCCCAGAATCAAGAGTCATTCTCTGAGGAAGATCAAACCTATTCGCTGACTTGAAACATCAACTGTTTATACTGTTCACCAGATTTCAGATATAAGCAAATAAGACTAAAAGATATTGTCAGGGAAAATATATTTTTAAATTTTATATTATATAAACATTGGAAGTAAATTCTTAAGTTTAAAAAAAATGCTATTTTATAGTGTTTCTTTTAAAATTGTTTTCTGCTTATATTCATTCAGATAAAAATCTTCAAATATATAAATGTCCCATTTTCTCTCTACGGAGCTGCAAAATTCAATTATGCATAAAGACAAATATCAGACTGAGTAAAGAATTATCTGTAAGATTAGCAGAATGACTGTATTGCAACATTTACACTTCATACCCTGGAATTGATTTTTTATGCATTTTAATGGAGGCACTATTTTACATTCAAGTATGTTACATAGGAAAGTGAAATGTCAAAGCTTATCCCACTCAGAGTTCACAGTCTCTCCTCTCTCTCTCTGTTTTACTTAGAGGAGTTCTCTTATGAGAATATCTGGTGGTCAGTTCATTTCTTATTCTTTTAGAACAAATATTTGCATATCAAAGCCATGTACCAAATAAACATCCTCTATAATGGTCCCATCTGCTGCTTTCATCCCACTGAGACGTGGTGTAGGAAAAAAGACAGGAGATTGGACAAGACAGATTAATATTTCAACTGTACATCGGTACTTTTTTTTCAAATGGCCCAATATACACATATTTTCCATGTGTTTAATATCTACTTCTTTGAAACTGTTAGAGCCAAAATAAAGTATTGATCCTAACCAGGGAAAGAGTGATAGCTGTGATTTCTTGTTGTTTTTGTTAAGTCAGTAAGTTGTGTTCTGCTCTTTGCAACCCCATGTTCTGCAGCATGCCAGGCTTCCATGTGGCTTTTTGTCTCCAGGAGTTTGCCCAAGTTGATGTCCATTTAATCAGTGATTCAATCCAACCTTCTGATTGTGTGTGTGAGGTAATTCAGTTCAATCTCTCAGTTGTGTCCAACTCTTGGTGACCACATGGGCTGCAGCATGCCAGGCTTCCCTGTCCATCACCAGTTGCTGCAGCTTGCTCAAACACATGTCCATCGAGTCGGTGATGTCATCCAACCATCTCATCCTCTGCCGTCCCCTTCTCCTCCTGCCTTCAATCTTGCCCAGCATCAGGGTCTTTTCCAATGAGTCAGTCCTTTACATCAGGTGGCCAAAGTATTGGAGCTTCAGCTTCAGTGTCAGTCCTTCCAATGAATATTCAGGACTGATTTCCTTTAGGATTGAAAGGTTTGATATCCTTGCAGTCCAAGGGACTCTCAAGAGCCTTCTCCAACACCACAGTTCAAAAGCAACAATTCTTCGGTGCTCAGCTATCTTAATAGTCCAACTCTCACATCCATACTTGACTACTGGAAAATCCATAACTTTGACTATATGGATCTTTGTTGGCAAAGTAATGTCTCTGCTTTTTAATATGCTGTCTAGGATGGTCACAACTTTTCTTTGAAGGAGCAAACATCTTTTAATTTCATGGCTGCAGTTGCCATCTGCAATGATTTAGGAGTGCAAGAAAATAAACTCTATCACTGTTTCCATTCTTTCCCCATCTATTTGCCATGAAGTGATGGGACCAATGCCATGATCTTAGTTTTCTGAATGTTGAGTTTTAAGCCAACGTTTTCACTCTCCTCTTTCACTTTCATCAAGAGGCTTTTTAATTCTTCTTTGCTTTCTGCCATAAGGGTGGTGTCATCTGCATATCTTAATTAATAGTATTTCTCCCAGCAATCTTGATTCCAGCCTGTGTTTCATCCAGCCTGACATTTCACATGATGTACTCAGAATATGAGTTAAATAAGCAGGGTGATAATATACAGCCTTGACGTACTCTTTTCTAGATTTGGAACCAGTCTGTAGTTCCATGTCTAGTTCTAACTTCTTGACCTGCATACAGATTTCTCAGGAGGCAGATCACGTGGTCTGGTAATCCCATCTCTTTAAGTATTTTCACAGTTTATTATAATCCACACAGTCAAAGGCTTTGGCATAGTGAATAAACAGAAGTAGAAGTTTTTCTGGAACTCTCTTGCTTTTTCAATAATCCAACGTCTGTTGGCAATTTGATCTCTTGTTCCTCTGCCTTTTTTAAATCCTGCTTAAACATCTGGAAGTTCATGGTTCATGTACTGTTGAAAGCTGACTTGGAGAATTTAGAGCATTACTTTGCTAGAGTGTGAGATGAGTGTCCTCAATAAAGGACAGGAATGGTAGGGACCTGACAGAAGCAGAAGATATTAAAAAGAGGTAAGAAGAATACACAGATGAACTGTACGAAAAGATCTTCATGACCCAGTTAATTACGATGGTGTAATCACTCATCTGGGGCTTCCCTGGTGGCTTAGACGGTAAAGAGTCTGCCTGCAATGCGAGAGACCTAGGTTCGATCCCTGGGTCGGGAAGATCCCCCGGAGAAGGAAATGGCAATCCACTCCAGTATTCTTGCCTGGAGAATTCCGTGGACTGAGGAGCCTGGTGGGCTACAGTCCACGGGGTCGCAAAGAGTCGGACACGACTGAGCGACTACACTTCACTTCATTTCAATCACTCATCTAGAGCCAGAAATCCTGGAATGTGAAGTCAAGTGGGCCTTAGGAAGCATCACTATGAAAAAGGCTAGTGGACGTGATGGAATTTCAGTTGAGCTATTTCAAATCTTAAAATATGATGCTGTGAAAGTGCTGCACTCAATATGTCAGCAAATTTGGAGAACTCAGCAGTGGCCACAGGACTGGAAAAGGTCATTTTTCATTCCAATCCCAAAGAAAGGCAATGCCATAGGATGCTCAAACTACCGCACAATTGCACTCATTTCACACGCTAGCAAAGTAATGCTCAAAATTCTCCAAGCCAGGCTTCGGTAATACGTGAACCGTGAACTTCCAGATGTTCAAGCCGGTTTTAGAAAAGGCAGAGGAACCAGAGATTAAATTGCCAACATCTGCTGGATCATCAAAAATGCAAGAGAATTTCAGAAAAACATCTATTTCTGCTTTATTGACTATGCCAAGCCTTTGACTGTGTATCACAATGTAATGTGGAAAATTCTGAAAGAGATGGGAATACCAGACCACCTGACCTGCCTCTTGAGAAACCTGTATGCAGGTCAGGAAGCAACTGTTAGAACTGGACATGGAACAATAGACTGGTTCCAAATAGGAAAAGGAGTTCATTAAGCTGTATATTGTCACCCTGCTTATTTAACTTATATGCAGAGTACATCATGAGAAACGCTGGGCTGGAGGAAGCACAAGCTAGAATCAAGATTGCCAGGAGAAATATCAATAACCTCAGATATGCAGATGACACCACCCTAATGGCAGAAAGTGAAGAGTAACTAAAAAGCCTCTTGATGAAAGTGAAAGAGGAGAGTAAAAAAGTTGGCTTAAAAACATTCAGAAAACTAAGATCATGGCATCCCGTCACATCACTTCATGGCAAATAGAGGGGAAAAAGTGGAAACAGTGGCTGACTTTATTTTTCTGAGCTCCAAAATCACTGCAGATGGTGACTGCAGCCATGAAATTAAAAGACGCTTACTCCTTGGAAGCAAAGTTATGACCAACCTAGACAACATATTAAAAAGCAGAAACATTACTTTGCCAACAAAGGTCCATCTAGTTAAGGCTATGGTTTTTCCAGTAATCATGTATGGATGTGAGAGTTGGACTGTAAAGATGGCTGAGCACAGAAGAATTAATGCTTTTGAACTGTGGTGTTGGAGAAGACTCTTGAGAGTCCCTTGGACTGCAAGGAGATCCAACCAGTCCACCCTAAAGGAAATCAGTCCTGGGTGTTCATTGGAAGGACTAATGTTGAAGCTGAAACCTCAGTGCTTTGGCCACCTGATGTGAAGAGCTGACTCCTTTGAAAAGACCCTGATGCTGGGAAAGATGGAAAGCAGGAGGAGAAGGGGACGACAGAAGATGAGATGGTTGGATGGCATCACTGACTCAATGAACACGGGTTTTGATAGGCTCTGGGAGTTGGTGATGGACAGGGAGGCCTGGCGTGCTCCAGCTCACGGGGTGACAAAAATTTGGACACGACTGAGTGACTGAACAGAACTGAACTGAACTGAGATGAGTGCAATTGTGCGGTAGTTTGAGCATTCTTTGCATTGCCTTTCTTTGGGATTGGAATGAAAACTGACCTTTTCCAGTCCTGTGGCCACTGCTGAGTTTTCCAAATTTGCTGGCATATTGAGCGCAGCACTCTCACAGCATCATCTTTTAGGATTTGAAATAACTTAACAGGAATTCCATCACTTCCACTAATTTGTTTGTAGTGATGCTTCCTAAGGCCCACTTAACTTTGCATTTCAGGATGTCTGGCCCTAGGTGAGTGATCACACCATCATGGTTATCTGGGTCATGAAGATCTTTTTTTATATAGTTCTGTGTATCTTGCCTCCTCTTCTTAATATCTTCTGCTTCTGTTAGGTCCATACTGTTTCTCTCCTTTATTGTGCCCATCTTTGCATGAAATGTTCCCTTGGTATCTCTAATTTTCTTGAAGAGATCTCTAGTCTTTCCCATTCTATTGCTTTCCTCTATTTCTTTGCATTGATCACTGAGGAAGGCTTTCTTCTCTTTCCTTGCTCTTCTTTGGAACTCTGCATTCAAATTGTTGAATATAGTATCTGGTAATAATGACAGCTCAATAAAAAATGTTTTTCTTTCATTTTCTTTAATTGGTGTTGTTACCATGAATTTCAAAGTAGGAAATTATAGTTGTGATTACCTAAACTTTCAAAAGAATTATCTGTGCTTCAGTAGTTGGCTGTTCTCTCCCTCTTCAAAGAAAAAAATGAAATATGGATTTTTTTTCATAAATGACTTCTGTGCTCTTAATTAAATGTAGTTTATAAAATAGCTTTAAAATGATGAGTTTTCAGTTAAGAAAAGTGGAAAATCATTTTAATATGTTGTTATTAGTAAGGTTATTTTAATAGGTACTGTATACCTAGAAACCAGTTTGTTCAGTAATTTATGTAACCACCTTTTTGATATCTTGCCATAATCCAAGTTTAGAGCCATAGAGCATTTATAATCCTACTACTTCTGTAATCCCATACAATCTTTCAGCATCTTTCCCTCCCTATCCTTGTCTTTGTACATTTTCCTAACCTAATTCCCTCTCCAGACCATCTAGTATATTCTTTTCAGTAAATCTGGCTGCTTCTTAGAGCTTCAGTGTAGTTCCAAATTATTGCCTTATAAATTACCATGATGAATTTATTTTAGTAAAGAATTTTAAGCAAGCTAGCTATCTTATAGTCAAGTAATGAATTAGGAAAGTCTCCAGTAGATGAAATATTATGGTTAGACTAAAATTTAAGGAGCAGAAACAATAGAAAATTGTATGAACTACAGATATGACTTCATAAGTGTCACATATATTATTTGTTGTTATGAGACTATTATGGGAGTTTTCCCATCTTTTTAAATTTTGGAATTGTGTGTGTGTATGATTTTTTAAGAAAAACATAAGTGCATTCATTAACATCAAAATGTATGATGTAGTCAATTCAGATACAAAGAGCTAGAGAAAAGTGATGAACTGCATTTACTGGGTTACCCCTATTATAACAGCATGCAAAGTAGAAGGAGGGACTGAGCAACTTTGGAGAAAAGGGGTTCTCAGGAATGTGGCAGTGCTTCAGGTCAGGAATGTGGAAAATCCTGAGCCAGGATTTTCCTATGAGGAGGCTGTTCCTGATTCAGTAGTTCTAGAAGGGGTGATAAGAATTGGCTTAGGAGAGAACAGTTTATTGTTTTTACTCTGCGCACTTTTTTATTGAGGTTGCATATTTGACCACAGTGATTGTAGTTAAGTGTTCCATGTATACATGAATGTTAAACAGATCATTCTGCTTTGAAGAAAACTTGTAGATAATTATATGGATAAAATTTAATCTAGGAAAAATTCAACTACTTAATCTTTATGGTGTAGGTGAGGGATAATCAGTCTATGACTACAATTAGGCAATGAAGTAACATTCTGAATTTATCACCACATATATGATAGATCTTTAAGAGAATTCCAGAAGCAATACTTAAGACAAATAGTTTAAAGATCACTAGTAAGATAACAAAGGCCTTCAGGTTTTAATCATAAAAAGCAGTAGTCATATGATGATGTTTGATTGTATAGAGTATCATAAAGCTGACCATGTTTTACATAAAATTGGACATATTCTTTACTCATTAACTAAAATTAAAGATGGCATGGAATTTTAATTCAGATACCACCCCCCCACAAAGCAAACAAACAAAGAAAGCTTAATTCCTGAAATGTAAGACAAATGAAAATCCCAAATTCGTTACAATGGAAATGACAGTGAGGTTCAATAAGGAGGCATTAGAAAAGAGCCCTACGTCAGAGCTGCATAATTCCGAGAATGCACGAAATATTCTGTTATGCCTAGTGACCTCCCAAAATTAAGTATAGCACTTGTTTTTTGAAGTAATAAATATCTTGATAAAATACACACACACACACACACACACACACAACTGTCTTGTGGTTTTTTAAGTCAAATGACATTTTAAAGGAATTATTATGAAGTAAATCCAAAGACAAACAAACTCTGACTTTAGATTTAAGGGTGTTCACTTTAGTTGTTGTCTAATTCATTTTTACCTTATTATTGACCGCATTTCTGTTAGGTAGGAAGTTAGGCTTGAGCAAGGAGGGGTGGCCTAGCTGAAAAGGATGTACACTGGCAGATCTCTAAACCCCACCCCAGACACACCCCAGTGCTACCCAGGAGAGCTCAACCACAGAGACTTGATGCATCGCTGTGTCCTCAAGTGACCTTAGGCAGCCAGGGACCAATTGTTGTTTTTCGGTCACTCAGTTGTGACTGACTCTTTGCAAACCCCACAAGGGTCCTCCTGGGATTTCCCAGGCAAGTAGAGTGGGTTAGCTATTCCCTTCTCCTGGCTATCTTCCTGACCCAGGGGTAGAACCTGCCTCTCCTGCATTGGCAGGCAGATTCTTCCCAACTGAGCCACCAAGGAAGCCCCCAGGAGGCCATTAAGGGTTCATAAATATTCTATACATACATTCATCTGATTATAACAGACTGAATTACGGGAAAGACATGTACAATACAGCCTGTTTTTGTAACTTGCAGCTGTCAATCAAAACTGGCAGTCCACGCCCACCTAGATGAATATGTAAAAGTCCTGTCTTGCAAACCCCTCTACTTCTTCATTCCTGTCGCCAGTGCCTCTCTTGGCTTGACCCACCTCTCCTTTAAGGTGCTCTTTCAGTTCTTTCATCAATAAACTTGTTTTTGCCATAGGTGAGACCTCAGACTCTTCTTTGTGTTCTTATAAAGAACCAAGGCCCACAAAGAAGGGTCTGTTTTCACCCTTCCCGTATCTGGTAACAATTCTGTCCCTCTGTATCACACACTAAAATTGTATTCTAAGACTACATTCTTATCCCTCTATGTTGCTACTTTAAAAAAAGAAAAAAGCAACGCTTTCTTGTAAAGTTTCAGCTTGATCATTATTTTCTCAACTGGCCTAATCAAATTGCTCCTATTGTTAAAAATTAAACTATAATTCAGAAATGAATTATATTTGTTTAATGTTTGTGTGAAAAAGATCTCTGATCCTAGTGATGAGTTTTTTACTTCCTGACCTCTAATGAGATGTTAATGTGAACAGATATAGCAAACTAAATTCTACTTTTGTTCTTTGGGGGGAGTTTTTCAGTCTTTGTAATTATCAGTGCCATGACTATCCATTATCACAACCTCAGTATTTTTATCTTTTATAGACTTATTATATAAAACTGTTGGTTGTCCATGAAAACACTATTTATTACAATGTGAATGGTTCATCCAATTCTCTAAATAGAAGATTCAGTTTCTATTACAATTTCTTTTAATTTCTGCATCAGCAGATGTGTTTTTTCAAAAGCATTATTCCTTGCTGAGGGTTACCTCCAGTAATAAATTGTAGTTTTAAAACATCTAGAATTCAGTTGTGTCTGAGCAGATGGCTTTGTCTTTACCTGATTGCTTAAAATCACCCAGGTTTAGCTTTAGTAGTAGTGGACTACCTATATCAGTTGTTTTCAAACTAACATGGTAAAAGTTGTTCAGTCGTGTTTGCCTCTTTGTGACCCCATTTACTGTGGCCTGCCAGGCTCCTCTGTCCATGGATTCTCTAGGCAAGAATACTGATCTGGGTAGCCTTTACCTTCTCCAGGGGATCTTCCTGACCCAGGGATCAAACCCAGGTCTCCCACATGCAGGCAGATTCTTTACAATCTGAGCTGCCAGGGAAGCCCTCAAAGTAATATAAGCAGGCTACTAAAAGTAATGTGTGTGCATGTGCCTCTCTTCTATCCCGAGTACTGATTTGGGGTTCTAAATCAAATTGTTTATGGAAATATGTAAAACAGATATAGAATCCTTTTATTTCACTTTGAACTTTTCTGGTACCTCAGATCAGCTTAGGTTCTTCAAAATGCAGTTTGAAAACTTCCTTGACCACTGTTGTACTGTGCCAGTGTTAAAAATTCTTTTCAAAGAGGTAAAATTGTAGCCATAGTACCCCATGCTATTATATCTTCACAATGTAATACCAAACTCCCTGGGACAATTTAAGAATAAATGTAAATCCCATGCGTTACTGTTAACACTGTGTTCCTTGTTTTGCTCTCAATTAAGATTTAGAGTTTCTACAAAATCCTTTCAGATACAAGTGAAATTCTTTGAGAAATAAAAAAAACAATCTTTACATAGGATATTGCTATAGCTCAAAAGCACACCAATTTTCCCTCAAAGATGAGCACAAATACCAGCAGTTTTCACCATTATTTTGGTTTATCCTTCCCAGGTTGCTTTTCCCCTCCCTTTCTTTTCTCTTCTTTTTTCTTACGATTAGAGAGAGCACCTTACCTTTTCAGCAATTTAAGTCCCTCAGCAGGATGCTTTGCAGATAAAATTTCTCCTTTGTATAGAATGCACGGTTGAGAAGTAAGCTCTAGTGGTATATAACTTTTATAGCCACTAAGACTTTTTACATGTTGCCCTTTTATCATTCTTTTCTTTATTAATATCTCCCCAAGCATATTTTGAACCAGTGATATGCCTCTTCTAGTATCATGTTACTTTTTCCTTGATTCTTTGGTATTTAATGTTTGATTCATGTATCTAGAAATCTGTGATAACAGCCCCTTAAGATTCCATTTTAAAAAGGAGTGGTTGTCTTTAAAGGAATGGATTGTGCCTTAATGATAAACATCTTTTTTATGTATAGTTCTATTGTTGGGAATATAGCCTTCAAACTTACAGGATTTTTGTAGCATATTCCATATTCTAAAATAGTTTTCTTTATATTCTCAACTTTTAACTGTAAAGATGGATATTTCTTCATTTTTTTGTCAGGGATTTCTCCCTTTAGTATTACATCTCTTTTTCTCTTGCTATGTATCTGAATTTTCCATTTGTTAAAACAAGATATGTGATAGTATTTTGATTTTATCCATATTATATTCTCATAATTACAATGACTTGAAAAATACAGTGTGGATTATGTCACTTTTATCACTTTTTGAGATATTTTTGTTTTATTTTTCTCCCATAAGACTTTTGTCCTAGAAATAGAGTCATTTTGTTATAAACAGAATGAGGTGCATTAATTAATTTTGCCAGTGACATTGATTAATAACACATAGTGTCAGACTGACTTGCATTCAAGTGCAGATATGCTACTTCCCAGTTTTTGACCTTGAGCAAGACAAAAATTTGGTTATTTAGTTTTTCATCTATTTGATAAGAACAACAATAGTATGTAACCTATTAGGTTATAGAGAGTATTAAATATGAAAATACCTTAAAAGATTTCAGCATAATTGCACTTATGTAGTAAACAACAAATTGATGCTACCTAGTTTTATTTCCATTATTAATATGATAATTCATGATGAGCAGAACAAAATAATTAAAAATCGAGTCATGAATGTTTTTATGTTTTAATATTTTTGTGATTTCCTTACCTAACTTACAAAGACGTCATTGGCACTAAGTAATGTTTCTGTTCCCCAGCTTGGCGGTTCTTCTATTCTTTAGGATTCTCTTTGCATGTACAAAGCAAAACTCAATGGATGAAAGACTTTGTTTTGGTGTGAAAGTTCTGGATTCCATTTAGGGTAGTACCTTGTGCTTGCATTTTCTCTTGAGCTAATGATTTAAGATATGTGATTTGTGTGCCATGAAGCTATCACTTCATGGCAAATGGATGGGGAAACAATGGAAACAGTGACAGACTTTCTTTCCTTGGGCTCCAAAATCACTGCGTATGGTGACTGCAGTCATGAAATTAAAAGATGCTGACTCCTTGGAAGAAAAGCTATGACAGACCTAGACAGCATATTAAAAAGCAGAGACATTACTTTGCCGACAAAGATCCGTATAGTCAAAGCTATGTTTTTTTCCAGTACCCATATATAGATGTTAGCGTTGGGTCATAAATAAGGCTGAGCACCAAAGAATTGATGCTTTTTAACTGTGGTGTTGGAGAAGGCTTAGAGTCCCTTGGAGAGATCAAACCAATCCATCCTAAAGGAAATCAACCTTGAATATTCATTGGAAGGACTGATGATGAAACTGAAGCGCCAATAGTTTGGCCACCTGATGCAAAGATCTGACTCATTAGAAAAGACCCTGATGCTGGGAAAGATTGAAGACAGGAGGAGAAGGGGACCACAGAGGATGAGATGGTTGGATGGTATCACCGACTTGCTGGACATGAGTTTGAACAAGCTCTGGGAGATGGCAAAGGACAAAGAAGCCTGGTGTGCTGTAATCCATGGGGTCAAAAGAGTCAGACACGGCTAAGCAACTGAACAACAACAAATCATATAATATAGTTGCATCATTATCAGCAGGGCTAGTAATCATATTACATGATTGTTTGAATAAAGAAAGTGTATGTAATGGCACTCAGGATGTCCACCCTGCCCATGTCCTATTTACTGAGCAAGGGCATCCATCTCTCAGCTGCTGAGTGTTACCTGCAAATGGCTCATAGCTGCTCCCTTCTCCAAGAATTGTCTTTGGCTTGCAGCTGCCTGGCCAGGGAAGCTCTGTCCCCTTCTAAGCTCTAGAGAAACCTATAGTCATAAGTGGATTGGCATGGGGTTTCAAAAGCCTAGAGATCTCCCCTTAAAGTAAGAAAAACTCTTGTGGAATTCATGTTCTACAGTTCCTTGTGGGATTCAGCTAAAGCTAAATTATAACCAAGACTACATCCTTCCATTATTCCTTTTCCTGTTTTGTCTTGATTCTTTCAATTCCCTTAGAAACATATTACAATACATCACATATGTCTGAATCCTTGTTTTAGACTTTGTTTCTTAATCATAGTGTCATGATAAACAGTTTTTTTTTCTTCTTTCTGAGATAATAAATTAGACCAACTTGAGATTTTCAATAATATCATGTAAGGGAGGAAAATTCTTCGTTCTTCAAAGGGGAGGAAGGCAATTCATAGGACAAGAAGTGCAGATGTTTAGTAATTAGATTTGTGCCCTGCTGTACAAATAAGTCATTCAAGTTGGAAAAAAAAAGTTACCTCTGTTAATGGCTGTCTTTCTGGACCCAACTCACTATCTAAATAATTTTAGATAGTTAAGGAAGAGGCAGAAGTTCTCTGCTAGGTCTTAATTGACTTCAATTAAAAATAATTCACATGCCAAGGTGACACATTTGTGGATGGGATATTTTTCTCCCCTTTAGCCTCCAGTGCGGAGATTTCAATAAGCAAAACGTTTGATTTTGTTCATAAGCAATTAAAGCTACGGTAGATTTAAAACAATATACTTAAGTAAACTAAGCAGTAGATAGCTTAACCAAATATGTTCAAGTACCCACTGTATACGTGAACTGTGCTAGTTACTAAGAAAAAAAATGATAACACAAACGGTTCCTACCCTCAAGGATCTTATATTTCCGTAGGGTAGTTGTACACACACATGACATCCACTCTTTCCTATAAATCTCAGTGACTTAAAAATTACTGTGAAGATTAAAAGCATGAAATAGAGAATAACTAGAGGTCTAACCTTGGGAGCAGTTAGGAAAGACTTCCTTGAACATGTGCCAGTTTGCCTGAAACCTGAAGAATGTGAGGGGTCTGTTAACAGAGTTTATTAGTGGAGAAAATGTCATCACATGCAAAGGCCTTTAGACAAGATATTTTTGACTTTTCCAAGAGAACACTGATTTGTCAGGAGTATATGGAGTAATTGTGTGAATCAAAGAGAAAGTTGAAAGGATAAGAGAGAGTGAGCTCACACAGGATTTATATGTGATGCTAAGAAGTTTGGATTTTGTTCTGAGTGCAATGGGAAACAACTGTAGGCTTGTAAATGGCCGGGGAGGGAGGAATGATATGTTCTGATGAAAGGATAGTGGATTATAAGAGACAAGAAAGGATGCAGGGAAACCAGTTAGACTGGATGAAGGATCATATTGGGTAGGAACCGGGTAGTGGCAGTAGAGAAAAGAGATATTTCTGAGATAGTTTCTACAGATGATTAAATGTAATAGTTGCAAGATGGAGAGTAGAGTTTTCAGGTAGATTTGAATATTAGGTAAGGGGAGAAAATGGGAGAAGTCGAGCATATGATGGCAAAAGGTAATGGAAAAAATTGATTTTAGTAGAAAAAGAAGTTAATTGTGGGCATGTTAAATATGAGACTGTACTAAGACAATAAAATGGAGATAAGATATTGTCTGTAACACTCTATATGTGTTGGAGATTTTTATATAATAGTCAACAACATAGAGATAGTCTTTAAAATATAGGAATAGATGTGCTCAGTTGGTGAGAGAGTATAGGGAAGGTGAAGATGGCCTAGTTTACAATTAGAAGGATTTAGGAGGAAGACTGGAAAGGGAGAGTTAGTGAAGAAAGAGAGTGGTCACACTGGAATGTATGAAGAGAAAAAAATTCAAGCATGTTTATGCTGAGTGATGAAGAAGTCAATTAAAATGATATTTAGGGATAGATGGTCCATTAGAATTTTCAACTTACAGGATTCAGTCAGATGACCCTAAAATAAAATTGAGGGAATGAGGAGTGATAGAGAAGCTACTTGGTTGTAACAGACTGAAGAATGAATGGGAGATGAGGAAGTAAAGGGGAATTTCCCAAGCCAGGGATCGTACCGGGCCCACCAACCCCGCACTTCCATATTGTAGGCGGACATTTTACCGTCTGAGCCACCAGGGAAGTCTCCTAAGTAAAGATGACATCAATAGAAAAATTATGGAAAAGAAGAGAAATAATTACTTGGAATGGTCTATAAGATTCATGGAAGCATGTACTTTTAAAGGAGATGATAGAACATTATGAGTGTATGTTATTTTTCACTTCAAAAATTTCTCAGCTTTGAGCATTTTTCTTTTAGATTTTAGCCTCAAATATCTTGAGGAAATAAGATGGATTTTAAAGGCATGTTTACAGAAACCTTAGATGTAGCAGATAGTAAAGAGGTAAGAGAAAATGTGGCAGCCGTTTGCTACAAGTCTATAGCCTTAGACCCTGGCTGTTTTCTCGCAGCCAGGGCACATTGTGAAGTAAGCAGTTAGGCAGTAAGTCCTTGTAATATGATTGGATACTGAGCAGACTAGAGCCTCAGAGTGAATCCTGGTAACCTTTACACTCCCAAGGTCAATAAAACTGCAGAAGACAATGAAGAGACAGCATGACTTAGAAAAAAGCAGGAGAACGCCTCAAAACTTACCTATGAGCCTGCTGATTGAGATATACTACCGGCTCCAGCCAGAACTGTAGTTAAAATGAGCACCAATGTGATAATAATAATAATGGTGATGCTATTTATTCCAAGTATGTACATTTGTCAGTACTGCATTCTCGGATGTCCTCTTGGAATTGAAGAATTTAGGCATGCTCACCTCTTATGGCCTTTATTTAATGTAATCTTCAGATACTATCCATTTAGGTCTCAAGTTTCCAACAGCATGGGGAGATACTAGTTAAAATATACTCATCTAATATTTTGCAATGAGAATTCTGATAAGGACTTTGAATCGATATCCTAAATATGGATCATATTTTATAACATAAAACAGTTTTATTTTGTCTGAGATTTTATATCAAAATAAGTTGTTAAAGTACGAAAAAACTAAAGATAATAGCTCTTGATTAAGGTGTGAAAGCCATTTTCAATTTACCATAGCCTTTGCTCTTAAGGATGGAAAAGCTTGTTATGAACTCTTCATGTTATAAGACTTGAATTCCTTTGAGTGTTTTCTGTTTTATTATTTCAACTCTCTTTCTCTGATCAATCTCAATTGATTTTAACATAGCAATAATGATCCAAGGATTCTCATTCTCCCTGGAGATGATTTCTGAAGTAAAATAATGCAAAACTTTGGCTATGTCAAATTCTTCAAAGATAATTTATTTTATAAACAGTAACATCAGAGAAATGATGCAGTTGCTTATGATGGGAGTGGGGAAATTAAATCAACCATTTCTTCTGAGTCTTACCTGTATTTTATGTATGTCCATGGATTCAAAATTTTACATTTCATTGATAAATATACCTATGATGTTTAGAATACAATGCTGACACTTTTGAAAGGAATATCATATCAGGGGATGTGTTTATTTACAAATTTTAATAAACTTTATTCACAGAACTTTATTTTCTTTTCTTCCCTTGCTAATTTCTTCTTGTTTCTATTTTTACTTGTTTGTAAAAGCTTGAAATGAATTACCATACTGTCTTTAGTTTCTTTTGTGTTCTCTGTGCCAAGAATTCTTAGGCCAAATCATCCAAACAGTTGGCCCCACCACTGCTGGGTTGCCTTCCTCATTGGTCGTTTACATTCCTCCAATATTCTCTTTGTACCTCCTTTAGAGCGTTTATCCATATGTTTGTATTACAGTTGCCACATGATCATAATCTAACTCCTTCAAATCAGATACCCTCCCGGCTCTTGCCAATCTTTGTCCTTCTGATTTAATACCTGGGGTTGCAAATGGAACAGAATTTTGAGTATATTGGACATTACTCTTGGAAGCACTGGCTGCTCTTTTGCAATGATATATGTGTAATTATGTGAGGTTAATTATATCATTTGGGAGAATTTTGCCCTGTGTGTGACCCAGATATAAACCACCTAGGAGAGGATGCCCTTTTCCTATACTGCCTGTTCTCACATCTACACATTGTTTTACCCGACTCTCCATGTTTCAGAACTTTCTGCTGGACTGGAACACCAGTACAAGGCATGTTTGCTTCCCCATAGATCCATCCTTATTTCCAGCCATTGCAGAACTCCCCAGCTTTCAAAGCAGGCAAGGTTACTCACCAGGAGGGACTGCAGACTTTTTAATCTCAGACGAGGCTTTGAGTAGAAAAGCATACACTTGTCTACATCCAGATACAAGCAGTGAGATCAGACGTACTGCCCTGTGTACAATCAGATCAAATTAAAATCTTGACGACCTCCATACTGCTCCTGTTGGCTATCGCAGGCAGCACAGGGCTGGTGTGATGACTTGGTCTAGCGGTGTAGCTCCCTGCCAGCTTGATCTCAGTGGGTGCGCCCTCAGAGCAGACAGTAGGTAGCAAAAAGGTAGCTATAATAGCAGAGTGGCAAAGTGAAGCAGCTCCCTGCTGCAGCCACTGACTCACATGAATACCACTTTGACCTTGTACTTCATCCTTTTTTAATTCTATAACATTTTTTTGTAAGGTAAAGTAGTCTGGACTTTTATTCTTTGTTTTTGAAATATCTAAAATATGTGGAATTGACCCAAGAGTCTTTTGAAAATTGTGAGCTGAAGGCAAAATAACTTAGGCCTCAGTCTTATGTTAGGACGAGAGGAAGGTGTAATGTAATAGCATCAGCAGCAGCTTCACACACAGGCCAACTCTCGGCAGGAACAGCCAGTCAGCTGTGAATACCCAAACCAGGGCTGCCTGCTCCTCCACTATGTTTAGCCATATGTCCCAAAAGGATACCCTAATCCTCCGAGCAGAAATAAATAGACACTTGTAAAATGTAAGTGGGTCAGTCTATGTACCAGGAACCCTGGAATACCTTTCCAAGAATAGAGGTATGTTTTGGCTGATACTCTTAAGCAAATACTAAGAGAGTACCAACTGAGTTTGTACCAAACTGCAGGGGCTCCCCTTTCAAGGCAGGCTCTTCATCTGGGTCATTTAATTTCCGCCCTCACACTTCTATTTGTGACTTTGCTCAATGTCCATTGCTTTTTCCAGTGTGCAGTCAAGATAAGAAACATCTAAAATGGAGCAAGTATAAACACAATCTATTTATTATAAGGTTCATGTATAAGGTTTCCAAGTCTCTTTAATATCCTGACACAAAGAACATACCTGTTCCACAGTGGGGTCAATACGCCTGTTTTGTTAGAGGTGATTGACCTCAGGGACTGCTCTGGGCCCTGCCAAAAGCCTTGATGGCTTGTGGGATCAGTATCAATGGCAGTTAGAAATCTCTGGTCCTTCCACAGCTCTCTGTTCCTTAGAGTGGCATTCATGCATTTGCACAGACTATTTCCTCGCATAATCTCTTCCTGCTTCTCCAAGGCTTCCTACCCTTCAGCCACATAGAGTCTCTGTATATTCAATATAGTTCTAAGCTCCGTACACTGCAGATATTGTTTTCCATACACAAAATACATGCCCATTCATTCTTCATTTGGCAAAGCTCTACTTTTCCTTTAGTATTCACACAGATATTCATAACCTGTCTTTTGCAGAAATATTTAGGTAGTCCTTCTGTTTCTTTAGCATTTTGCTCATACCGCCATCTTACAGTTTCACATTTAATGTAGTTATTTCTTTATTAGTCAAACACTCTGAACAAGAAAATGGGATTTACTTTCAGTTAATCAGCTTCATTCATATATGCCAGCTTCTATAAGCCCCAGGTGGCTCAGTAATAAAGAAACTGTGATGCAGATTCAATCCCAGGGTTGAAAAGATTCCCTGGAGAAGGACATGGCAACTCACTCCAGTGTTCTTGCCTGGGAAATCCCATGTACAGAGGAGCCTGGGGGGCTATAGTAGATGGAGTCCCAAAAACAGCTGGAGACAACTGAGTGACCAAACAACGCCAATATGCCATGAATAGTGCTTTGTGATTTACACACATAATTGAACTTAATAGTCTGCATTCTGTAAGTATGGTTGTCTCAAGTGTTTCTTCTGAGAAAACAGGTACTTTTGAATCATTCTACCGTTTTCCTAAGGTGAAATATCTAGCGAGTGGTAAATAATGGACTTCTTTGGCTGTTTTCAGACTTCACCGGCAATTTCTTACTAGCACAGTTCTTTAAACCTCAACCTAACATTAAGATGCGTATTAAAATGCTTAAGAAATAAAAAAAGGAAGGGGATAAAGAACAGAGAGGAGGAGAGGGAGGGATGGAGGAAAGAAAGAAAAATGTATCAATAAACTGGATAAGCTATAAAATTCCAAAAAGAAATCTCTGGGCTTGCTGGTGACACAAGGATTTAATCAGCTTTCGACTTTCAGACATTTGTTGTGCAATACCTTAGAATGTAGGGACACAGTAAATATAATGAATACATGGAGTAAACTACAAAAATTTTGGTAACTCCAGCTTTCTTTTTTTCTTTTTAAAGTAGATGTATTAAGGTAAATACTAAGAATGTTGTATAACTAAAAAAAAAAAAGTTAGGAAAACTTTAGAGATTCTTAAGAAAATAACTTTTGTCACACAGATAAATTTATCAAAGGATCCTTTATTGAGTAGAATTTTATTCAGTGTTGAAATTTAAATAGGTAATAGTGGCTATATTTTGATATCTAATATTGTATAAATGGGATTTAATGCATACAATAGCTAAATTTGGATGAAAATATTTTATTAAACTATGCTATTTTATGTGATATCTAACATGTTGTCTAAAGCATCATATAGTAAATATAGTTTAAAAATGTAGGTTCTCTTTCTCAAATGCATCATTTTAAAGCAAATACCCAGTACTGATACCTCATACCCTCTACAGTTCAATCAAGATTGCTTCCATGGCAGATGGCTACATGCAAAGCTAATTACAATATGATTAAGAAGGGTTGGAGTGTCACAGAATGATAAATTACCATAAACAGAATGGAGGAAAAACCACACAGTCAACATTTTTTGGACAGTCTTTTCACAAGGAGTGTGAGGCACTAATCTGCTTTATGTATTTCATTTTTTGCCTTTGACTTCCTTGATTTTCCTTCCTCTCAGTCAAAAGAAAGATAGTAAAATACTCAAAATAGCATTGTCATAAATAACACAGACAAATATAGATATAGTTTTAAATTCTAGAATTCCCAGTTTCTTTGTCTCCTGATTAAAAAGGAAAACATAATTTTAACAACTTTATGAATAGACAACAAAAGAAAACAATAGTCTCAATATACAAAGATAATATGCTTTATCCATTTGTTTTTTGAAGTGTTGAAGTGATAAAATGGCCATATGTTTGTTAGCAGTGTTTGATCACTTCCTTTGTTGAAGCAAGATGGTTATATATGTAGATATATGGATACTTATAGTCCTGGAAGTTCGTTGACAATCTATTTTGATTGACTTCATTTTCACAATAATATAAGAAGCGAGGCTACTATCTGAGAGTGATGAGAAGCAGAGATGTTAGAGATTTTAAAATGTAGATTGTGCAAAATTGACATCCGGGAGTCTGGAAATGATGTACTAAGTAAGCATATTGCAGTTTCTGAGAACCATTGACATTTTTAAGAAGCAGAAAGTCCCAGCAGTATTCCTAATTTACAAAGCTGATTCAGTTCAGTTCAGTTATATCTGACTCTTTGCAACCCCATGGACTGCAGCACAGCAGGCTTCCTTGTTCATCACCAACTCCCAGAACTTGCTCAAACTCATGTCCATCGAGTCAGTGACACCGTCCAAACGCCTCATCCTCTGTCATCCCCTTCTCCTCCTACCTTCAGTCTTGCCCAGCATAAGGGTCTTTTCCAAGGAGTTAGTTCTTTGCATCAGGTGGCCAAAGTATTGGAGGTTGAGCTTCAGCATCAGTCCTTTCAGTTAATATTCAGGACTGATTCCCAAAAGGATTGACTGGTTTGACCTCCTTGCAGTCCAAGAGAATCTCAAGTCTTCTCCAACCACACATTTCAAAACCATCAATTCTTCGGCGCTCAGATTTCTTTATAGTCCTACTCTCATATCCATACACGACCACTGGAAAAACCATAGCTCTGACTAGATGGACCTTTGTCGGCAGGTAATGTTGCTGCTATTTAGTATGTGATCTAGATTGGTCATAGCTTTTCTTCCAAGGAGCGAGCATTTTTAATTTCATGGCTGCACTTGCCATCTGCAGCGATATTGGAGCCCACGAAAATAAACTCTGTCACTGTTTCAATTGTTTCCCCATTTATTTGCCATAAAATGATGGGACCAGATGCCATGATCTTAGCTTTTTGAATGTTGAGCTTTAAGCCAAATTTTTCATTCTCCTGTTTTACTTTCATCAAAAAGCTCTTTAGCTCCTCTTCACTTTCTGCCATAAGGGTGGTGTAATCTGTGTACCTTAGGTTATTGATATTACTGCCGACAATCTTGTTTCCCCTTGTGCTTCTTCCAGCTTGGCATTTCACATGATGTACTCTGCATATAAGTTAAATAAGTCTGTGACAAGATACAGTCTTGACATACTTCTTTCCTAATTTGGATTCAGTCTGTTGTTCCATGTCCAGTTCTAACTGTTGCTTTTTGACCTGTATACAGTTTCTCAGGAGGCAGGTAAGATGGTCTGGTATTCCCATCTCTTGAAGAATTTTCCACAGTTTCTGGTGATCCACACAAATGCTTTACCGTAGTCAAAAAGCAGAAGAAGATGGTTTTCTGGAACTCTCTTTCCTTTTTGTTGATCTGACAGATGTTGTCAATTTGATATCTACTTCTTCTGTATTTTCTAAATCCAGGTTGAACATTTGGAAGTTCAGAGTTCGTGTACTGTTGAAACCTGGCTTGGAAAATTTTGAGCTTTACTTTGCTAGTGTGTGAGATGAGTGCAATTGTGCAGTAGTTTGAGCATTCTTTGGCATTGCCTTTCTTTGGGATTGGAATGAAAACTGACCTTTTCCAGTTCTGTGACACTGCTGTCTTTTCCAAATATGCTGGCATATTGAGTGCAGCACTTTCACAGCATCATCTGTTAGGATTTGAAATAGCTCAACTGGAATTCCATCACCTCCACTAGCTTTGTTCATAGTGATGCTTCCTAAGGCCCACTTGACTTCACATTCCAGGATGTCTGGCTCTAGGTGAGTAATCACACCATCATGGTTATCTCGGTCATTAAGATGTTTTTGTATAGTTCTTAAAATGTGTATTCTTACCACCTCTTAATATCTTCTGCTTCTGCTAGGTCCATACCATTTCTGTCCTTTATTGAGTCCATCTTTGCATGAAATGTTCCCTTGGTATCTCTCATTTTCTTGAAGAGATTCTAGTTTCCCATTCTATTGTTTTCCTTTATTTCTTCTCATTGATCACTGAGGAAGGCTTTCTTATCTCTTCTTGCTATTGTTTGGAACTCTTCATTCAGATGGCTATATCTTTCCTTTTCTTCTTTGACTTTAGCTTCTCTTCTTTTCACAGCTATTAGTAAGGCCTCCTCAGACAACCAGTTTGCCTTTTTGCATTTTTTTTTCCCCTTGGGGATGGTCTTTATCACTGTCTCCTGTACAGTGTCACAGACCTCCATCCGTAGTTCTTCAGGCACTCTGTCTATCAATTCTAATCCCTTGAATCTATTTTTAACTTCCACTATATATTTTTAGAGGATTTCATTATATCATTCCTGAGTGGTCTAGTGATTTTCCCTACTTTCTTCAATTTAAGTCTGAATTTTGCACTAAGGTGTTCATGATGTGAGCCACAGTCAGCTCCCTGTTTTGTTTTTGCTGGCTGTATAGAGCTTCTCCATCAATCTGATTTCAATATTGACCATCTTGTGATGTCCATATGTAGAGGTGTCTCTTATGTTGTTGAAAGATGGTGTTTGCTATGACCAGTGCGTTCTCTTGGCAAAACTCTGTTAGCCTTTGCCCTGCTTCATTTTGTACACCAAGGCCAAACTTGCCTGTTACTCCAAGTATCACAAAGCTGATTGTAACCTTAATTATAACCTTAATAAAAGGGCTTCCAGAATCTTCCTGCCAGTGTAGGAGCCTTGGGTTTGACTTCTGTATCAAGAAGATACCCTGGTGGAGTAAATGGCAGCCCCCTCCAGTATTCTTGCCTAGAAAATCGCTTGGACAGAGGATATTGGCCAGCTACAGCACGTAAGGTTGCAAAGAGTCTGACACAACTGAGCATGCATGCACCAAATCTACTCAAGGGTAATATAAAAAAAGAGAAATCAGGCCATTTTCATATTTGAACAAAAACATCAATGTCTTAAAGAAGATATAAGTCTGAGCGTAACATTGTATAGAAAGTAATATAGGTTGACTTAGTTGGTTTTAATCAGGTAGTCAAAGATGTTTTAACATAAGATCTTTAAACATAATTTATATCGTTAGCAGGTTCAAGGAGAAGTAGCATCATTTCAATAGATGCAGGAAAATCCTTTGATAAGATTTAACAGTTATTCATGATAAAGACTGTTGACATAGAAGGAATAGAAGGAGATTTTCTTAACATAATAAAGGATTTTTAAATAAAAAAAATATATGTTGTTATGAAATTCTAGATGAAGGGCTTTGGTCTTTACTCAGAGGGAGACAGAAGCCTTCGGACAGCTTTCACCATAGAAGTGTCTGATCTGACTTGTATGTTAACGAGATCGCTGTGGCTACTGTGTTGAAAATAGATTGAAGGTAACAGATTGGAAGCAGGGAGACCAGTTAGGAGGTGACTAGATGCACCGGGGCAGTGAATCTTATCCTAGCAATTTAAGTTGGAGAAAGCATGGCTGTTAATGGGTACATCCAACAGAGCAATTAGGAAGGATACCAGATTTGTGGTAAAGTTAATAATGCTCGTGTTAGGTCAGGCCAAATTTTCAGTGCAGGCAACACTTTCAAGTAGATTTATTAATCTAGATTTATAGGTCATCTGTGCACAGAACTTATTAAGCAGTACAGAACTTATTTGGAAAATCTGCCTAGTGGGAGAAAAAAATCATTGAAATTTCAAAGGAATTAAGAGCAGAACATTGGGGGTAAATAAGGATAACTATCTTTGTCATTTGAAAACTGTCAGAAAACAAATAAGATATTTTCTTTTGCTAATTGACAAGTGATCTAGGACACTGGACTAGGTCAGGTTTGAGTCTGGAATCACTGAGAGGTTTAGATAAAAATCTTCCAAGTAACTGTTAAATCCATAGGCAAGCAGGAAGAAAGAGACTCGGAAACAAAAGCAATAGCTTGTCCTGAAGACACTGATTAGCCAGAAGACTTAATGCAAATGGTGAGAAGCAGACATGCCAGAAGTAATTCACCTATCAGTGAATAAGTAGATTGAGTAACTTTTTATTTTCTCTTGGCCTATATGTGACTCTGGCTAGGTTGTGTGTCAGAAAATTAAAAGGCATAGCCAGTAGCAAGCCTTGGTGTGAGTGTGAAAGCCCAAATATATGGATGGTTTAAAAATATCAGTTGCATACAAGAAAGTTTATGTTTCCCTCAAAGTGAGTGAGTTGCTTTGAGAAGCATTAAAAATTACTGTTAAGCTAAAATGTAGGGCCTTATGTCAGAAATGTTTTTTAAGTGGGAATTCGGAGAGGGGTTAAGAAATGATGTTAACAATCACTATGGACTGTGTGCTTAGTCGCTCGGTCATGTCTGACTCTTTGCAACCCCATGGACTGTAGACCTCCAGGCTCCTCTGTCCGTGGGGATTCTCCAGGCAAGAATACTGGAGTAGGTTGCCTTTCTCCTCCAGGGGATCTTGCCAACCGAGGGATCAAACCCAGGTCTCCCGCATAGATTGAACCTAGGTCTCCTGCACTGTGAGTGGATTCTTTAACGTCTGAGCCATCAGGGAAGCCTAAGAATACTGGAATGGGTAGCCTATCCCTTCTCTAGGGGAAATTGCTGACCCAGGAATTGAACCGGGGTCTCATGCATTGCAGGCAGATTCTTTACCAGTTACGCTACCAGGGAAGCCCTTAATGTCCAATTCTGAAACTATATGACTATGAGGCCAATATTTATTATTATTATTTTGAGCACCACTACAGTCTTAGATAGCTACTGCTTTTTATGTTTCTTTGTGTATTTGTAACTTTTCACAGCCTTAGGAGAAACAAAAAGATGCCTATTTATTTGTTGGGTCCTCCCCATGCAGAGAACTTTACCATGAAGGCATCTGCATTCTATATTTCAGCCTGACATTTTAGGAATAAAGTAGACTTAAAAATGTGATCCTCAGCATAACCTTGGAATTTACTCAATAAATTTATGTACTAATATAGAGCTTGAATTTACTTAGCTGTGGTGTGAAGAATCCTTTGAATGAGACTTCTATTGATTGAAAATATAGATCTTGTCAGAAAGAATAAGTTTATCTTGGAAACATGTCCTGTGATACTATTTCAGATAAGCTTGTCAAGACCCTTCAAGAACTGTGGAATTGAGAATGGCAATACCCTACTGGAAGCAATCTGTGAAACTATTAATAAGCTATGTATTACTCATTCGTTTATCACTAAATAGCGTGAATAATTTTATTTCTGCTGACTGTATATCTTAAAAATGGCCACTGGGACCTGTGAAATTTGAAAAGTATCACTAGAGAGCTACCTTTTTTTTTCTCTAATAAATTGAACATAGAAATACTTATTAAATCTTTAAAGAACTATGGTGTGTATGTTGATGTATGGCCAAAGATTTCTGGTGCTAAAGTCCTGGTCCTTGCCCTCAGCAACTGCTGTTTTGTGGAAGAGATAAAAATTTACTTAACAATTGTAATTCAAGGCACTGCACGCTTTTTGTCATCTGAGTGATATACAAGTTATAGGAAGTCTGATATGCTTGTCACCTACATCAGAATAACCTAGAATACTTTTTGAAAACAAGTATCCCTTGGCCCTATCCAACCTAAAGCCATAACACCAAAAGTCAGTGGTGATGCTTAGAAATTAATATTTTTAAAGCTTACTGTGTATTAGATATGGCACCCCAGAAGATCACTCCCAGTAATTCTCAATCTGGTCAAGTTCTCTAAAACAGTTAAAGGTTCTCAAGCCTGGCTTCCCCATGGAGTTAGTTGGAAAGTTTTACTGGTAGTTGGGCCTCACCCCCGAGATACTCTGATGTTATTCGAGATTGTTGTCTGGCTATGCGCGTATATATAATCAAACATAGCAGATGATATATTCTAAAAGTAATAGTTCGGTTATAAGGCCATTCATGATTTCGTGTATCTTATATTCTATCCACTAGTCACAGTGAACAACCTGCAGACTCCAAAATAATGATGATAGGAAGTAGTTTCTTGACCAGAGTAGGCACCTAATACATGATTACTAAAGTGACTAAACTGGAACTGATAGGTCAGTGAAGCAATGTTGAAATCCATGGAGACCATGGAGAGTAAGCAGCCGAGAACCCTGAAAAACTGTGCAAAAGTGGACACTTTCCAAGTAGCCTGGACTCAGGGTGCTAGCAGCAGTCAGCCTTAGTACTGAGTTACTACTTCCTAAGCAACTTGCATTTGCAAGACACTCAATGCCTTTTCACGTGTTACTTAGATCCCTTACATTAATCTGGCAATGTAGGTTGGGCAGACATTGTGCCTTCCACTTTAGATTTATCATCGTGGAGAATTATGAGTCTCTCCAGAGGCAGATTTGCTATGTAGCTACCAAAGTTTAAGTTTTAGAGTCCCTCATTTTCATGGGCCCCTGCCCAGGCCCTGGTGACTTTAACTTAAAGGAAACCTCGAATTACGTAATTTGAAGGAATGAAAAAACCTTGATCTGCCTTATATTTCACCTAACCTAAGTAGTTGGGGCTGGAACTTCAAATTCAGTGTCCTTTCTGCTACACCTTGCTGCCCACTCTGTGTCAGTCATGGCTAGGTGGTAACCAGTTTCTAGGTGACTCATCTGACAGATGATATGACAAAATTCTAAGCAACCAATAGATGGGGGCGGGGGAGAAACCAACCAAACATATTGACAGTGAAAGCAGCAGTTTCTGATGTTATGATTTGGTGAAAGAACACAGATGAAGAAAACTGCTAATACCTGAATCCCTAAAAAGAGACTGCATGAGCATCTGCAATTTCAGTGTTCCTTTAGAATGATTTGTTACTTGGATGGCTAAAACTGGGTTTCCAGATGCCCTCTTTTATTCACGGATGCACGATTGTAATGAAGCTACTGAAAATAAATATTTTATATAGAAAAGAATACTTAGCTTAAAAAACACCATTTTTATTGTAGCTTCATTTATTTTCTCTTTAAAACAAATCAGTGTATCAATATATAATGCTATAAGATAAAACAGTAAACTGTTCTAAGTAACTGCTTAAGTAAGGGGTGGAATAAATGTTCATTTTACAAGTAGGTATGTCATGTATGAAAATGAGAGTGAAATTTTGAATATTATTTTGAAAACCATCTTGAATCTAACAATTATGGACAATGTGAAAGGAATATTTCTTCTAATTAGTACTTCAGAAAGATATGTTATTGGAACTTCCCTGGTGGTCCAGTGATTAAAACTCCATGCTTCCAGTGCAGGGGGCAAGGGTCCACTGGTCAGGGAACTAAGATCTTGCATGCTCTGTGGCATGGCCAAGAAAAAGGAAATTTTAAAGTGGTGTATTATTCTCAGAAAAATGAAATAATTTTCTTATTTTAAGTTGATACTTGTAATTTTATTTCACCTATATTATATGATATATTTTCTTTTCTTTGTCATTTATTCAAGGAGGGTATGTCAGTCTACATAAGACTCTACATATGGGTGTATGTGTTTGTCCATGCGAGTCTGTATTTAAAATTTCCAGCTTTCACTGTAACTGAATCATTGTGGGTTTTTTTTTTTTTTTTGGTAAATCTTTCCAAGGATAATGAGATTTTACCTTATCTCATTGCCCTCTCTACCATTTTTCATTTTTGTCATTATTATTTTTTTATTTCCTTTTTTGGGAAATAATGAGGATGATTCTGATCAGCTGTGTTTTTGAAAAAACTGAATTTATATTACATATCCTTATATGATTCTGAATAGTTGAATGGGAGCTGGATTGACACATCAAATTTACTTATCTCCTATGAAATGTTGCAGACTAACTCTCAAAAAGCCCCAGATCAGAGATGCACTCTAGAGCAATCTTCATTAGAATGACTTGACTGCTTATTAAAAATGCAAGTTCCTGTGTCTTAGCCAAATCCTACTGACCCTGAACCTCTGAGGATGTAGACTAGGGATATGCATTTTTAACAAACTTCCCAAGTGGTTCTTACTCACATTAAAATTTGAGAACATGGGCTTATATATAGCCTACCTTATTTAAGTTCTAGGAGTGTTGCAAATGTATTACGATGCAGTTGCTAAGAATAAAAGGATATTCTTCATCCATAGAGGGAACTTGGGAAATCTTAGCTTAAAAAAACCTTTACTAATTAAGATTCATGAGTAGAAATGGTTTGTTTATAGAGGGACTTTTGCCTGGGTCATTAATTTTTAGAAAGGTTTATAATCTTTCAGGAATTAGATTCATCTGGAAATACACAAGGGTTTGCCAGCTGACACTAAAATGAACAGCTCAGTGCTTGAGTGTGGTAAGAGACATTAAGAAAACAGAATGAGTTGTTAGATAAAATGTAATGTTGGAGAAAAATTGTCCTCCGGGCATCTATTTCCTTATAAAATACTTGAAAATAATTTTTTCTAATAATAAATCATACATGAACTTTTTCAAAACAATAATTATGTTAAATATCATTATGAACTTTTTCCTTTAGCATTTCTTTTTTTCTCTATTTTTAAATAAAAAGAATATATTTCCTAAGGGATGACAATAATGAAATGTATATAGTACTTAAAACTACAGTGAGGGTTAAGAATGTAGCAATCCTAGAAAAATCAATTTTGTATTTAACTTAGGAAACTTTTGATAGGACATAATTAAATATGGTATTTTAGTTTGCAAATTTATTTAATTTTCTGTGCAATTAAAAATGTTATGTACTTGTGTAATTTTCTTAGTATTGTTAACTCTTTCTTACACAAAATACATTTAATACAACTGTAACCTTCCAATACCTCGATTATTTAGGGAAAATTGAGATCAATACTCCATACAAATATTTGGAGATATTATTCATTTCACAATGAGTGATATAGTCACTGAAATAAATGATTTAGCACCCGAGTCAGTCAGTTCAGTTGCTCAGTCATGTCTGACTCTTTGCAACCCCATGAACCGCAGCACACCAGACCTCCCTGTCCATCACCAACTCCCGGAGTTTATTCAGACTCATGTCCATCGAGTCGGTGATGCCACCCAGCCATCTCATCCTCTGTCATCCCTTTCTTCTCCTGCCCCCAATCCCTCCCAGCATCAGGGTCTTTTCCAATGAGTCAACTCTTTGCATGAGGTGGCCAAAGTACTGGAGTTTCAGTTTCAGCATCAGTCTTTCCAATGAACACTCAGGACTGATCTCCTTTAGGATGGGCTGGTTGGATCTCCTTGCAGTCCAAGGGACTCTCAGGAGTCTTCTCCAACACCACAGTTCAAAAGCATCAATTCTTCAGTGCTCAGCTTTCTTCACAGTCCAACTCTCACATCCATACATGACCACTGGAAAAACCATAGCCTTGACTAGGCGGACCTTTGTTGGCAAAGTAATGTCTCTGCTTTTTAATGTGCTATCTAGGTTGGTCATAACTTTTGTTCCAAGGAGCAAACGTCTTTTAATTTCATGGCTGCAGTCACCATCCGCAGTGATTTTGGAGCCCCAAAAAATGAAGTCTGCCACCGTTTCCACTGTTTCCTCATCTATTTCCCATGAAGTGATGGGACCCGATGCCATGATCTTAGTTTTCTGAATGTTGAGCTTTAAGCCAACTTTTTCACTCTCCTCTTTCACTTTCATCAAGAGGCTTTTTAGTTCCTCTTCACTTTCTGCCATAAGAGTGGTGTCATCTGCATATCTGAGGTTATTGATATTCCTCCCAGCAATCTTGATTCCAGCTTGTGTTTCTTCCAGCCAAGCGTTTCTCATGATGTACTCTGCATATAAGTTAGACAAGCAGGGTGACAATATACAGCCCTAATGTACTCCTTTTCCTATTTGGAATTCAGCATCCCAGAACTACCTTAAATCCATATAGCTGTTGTGTAATCAAATTAGCACCTGTCATTCCAATTTATGTAGTGCTCCTTCATTCTCAGTTAACGTGCTTTAGTAACAAAATATATGCTGACTCTAGATTTGTCATTCTTACATACTGGTAGGTAAAATCTCCTTCTTCCATTTAAACATTCTCACAAATCCTTTCTTTCACTATCCCGTGATACCTCATAGAGGCACTGTCACAAGAGGTGAGACACCTAGGTCTTCTAGTTTGACCTCTCTCAATTTGGAGATGTTTGTGCCCCTAATTGTCACTTCTTGTTGGTTTTTGGCCTCTTGTATTGCATAGCATCTTCTCAGAAATGGGAAAATATCTAGATAGATTTTTACTACCACTGTTTAAGAAAAAGAGGAATCACTTGAACATGGACCCAGCCTTCACACAGTTGTTGCAGATGAATATAAAAAGAATGGAAGCTTTTTAGCAAAGTTGTTGAAAACTTTGCCTGCGGTATTGTTAATAAGTGTGGAGTCAGCCTGTGAAACCTCATCTCTCCGTTTACTTGGTGTGTGATCTTAGCCAACTCAACCAAATTCTCTGGCCTCCAGTTTCTCTCTAAAATGGGGACATTAAAAATCCTTCTTATACATGATCCGGCCATCAGTGTGCCCTGAGACATCCTCAGCCACCACCCACCTTAGCTACAATTATCTTTTCAGGTGGATCCAGCATTGAGCTTCTCAAGACTACCCACCAAGATTATGCCCACTCTAGCTCCATCTGGCCTGCCAAAGCCTCCTGACACACACAGTCTTCAAAGGGGATGCTGCCACACAAGACCACACCTGTAAGACTAAGAGAGGGACTTGTTTTGCCTAATTCATAGAAACAAGCACAGAAAGTCAAAACAAAATGAATATACAGAGGAATATGTTCCCCCAAAGAATATACAAAACCCCAGGTAAAAACTGGATGAAACTGAAATAAGTATTTCACCTGATAGAGAGTCCCACAAAGTGGTCATTAAATTCGTCCTCAGTGGGCTTCCCTGGTGGTCTGGGGTTAAGAATTTCTCTGACAACACACAGGACAGAGGTTCAATCCTTGGTCCTAGAAGATCCCACATGCTGCAAAGCATCTAAGACCATGAGCCACACTGTTGAAGCCTACATGTCCTAGAGCCCCTGTTCTGCAACAAAAGAAGCCACTGCAATGAGATGCATGCATACCACTGCTAGAGAGTAGCCCCCAAATGCCACAAATAGAGAAAGCCCTCACAGAGCAGTGAAGACCCGGTACTGCCAAAACGAAATCAATAAATTTAAATGTAAAAAATAATTTTAAGATGCTCCGTGAACTCAGGAAAAGAATGGAGGAACATAGTGAGAAATTCATCAAAGAGATAAAAAATACAAGAAGACCCAATAAGAGCTGAAGAATGCAGTATAGGAAATAAAATATACAGAGGGAGTCAGCAGCAGATTGGATGATACAGTAGAATGAGTCAGCTATCTGAAAGACATTAATGGAAATCACCCATCAGGTGAAAAAAACCAGAATATTTTAAAAAGGAAGATACTTTTAAGGAATCTTTGGGATAACATCAAGTGTCCTGATATTTGCATTGTAGGGGTCCCAGAAGAGAAAAGAGCGAAAAGGGGGCAGAGAATTTATTTAAAGAAATAATGACTGAAAATGCCTTTAACCTGGGGAAGGAAACAGATATTCAGATCCAGGAAACACAGGGAGTCTCAAGATGGACCTAAAGAGAGTCACAAGAATACATATAATTAAAATGGCAAAAGTTAAAGAGAGAGTTTTAAAGGCAACAAGAGAAAAACACTAGTCTTATATAAGGAAACCTTCATAAGGTTATTTGTTGGTTTTTCAGCAGAAACTTTGCAGACAAGAAGAGAACAGAATGACATATTTAAAGTGATCAAAGGGAAGAACTTATAAACAAGAATAATTTACTCAGCAATTCAGAACTGAAGGACAGATAAAAAGTTTCCCAGATATGTGAAAACTAAAGGAGTTCATTGCCACTGAACTGGTCTTGCAAAAAATACTAAAGGATCTCGTTTAAGAGAAGAAAACAGAAGCCCATTGCTAGTAATAAGAAAATACATGAGAGAAAAAATCTCACTGTTAAAGGCAAATTATACAGTAAAGGCAGTAAATCAGCCAGTTTAAAATCTTATATGAAGGGCAATAGACAAAAGTAGTAAAATTAACTATATTTACAATGAGAAGTTACATATTAAAAAATATGTAGAATATGTCAAAAACAGAAAACAAAAGGTGGGGAGTAAAAAGGTGTTTTTAGGCTGTATTCAAACTTCAGTGACTATCAGCTTAAACATCATGTATGTATATGATGATATATATGAACCTCATGGTAACCAAAAACCTGTAATAGATACACGAAAATAAAGAGAAAGAATCCAATCACAAAACTAAAGAAAATCATCAAACCACAATGGAAGAGACTTAGAGAAGAAGACAGCAACAAAGAAAGACTTTCAAAAACAAACAAAACCAGAAACAAACAATTAAGGAACTGGCAATAAGACACACCTAGCAATAATCACTTTAAATGTAATTGGATTAGATTTCATCAACAAAAGGAAAGGATTGTGTACTGAATGGGAGAAGATATTTGCAAATGATACCTCAGATAAGGGACTTATATTCAAAATTTATTAAGAACATATATCAATATCAAAAATAAACTATTTGATTGAAAGTTGGTAGAGGAAATGGATATTTTTCCAAAGAAGACATACAGATGGCTCAACATCACTAATTTGAGGGAAATGCACGTCAAAATCAGAATGAGGTATTACCTCACACCTGTTGTCATGGCTAATATCAAAAAATAAATAATAAGAAATAACAAGCATTGATAAAGATGTAGAGAAAAGACAATCCTTGTGCACTGTTGATAGGAATGTAAGTTAGTACATTCACTATGGAAAGCAATATGGAAGTTCTTCAACAAGTAAAAATAAAACTACTGTACAGTCTATCAATTCCATATCAGGTTAGTTAGCTAAAGAAAAAAACACTAATTCAAAAAGATATATGCACTTCAATATTCATTGCAGATATTTATAATAGCTAAGATATTGAAGCAACCTAAATTTCCATCTATATACATTTAAATGGGCATCTGAAGTTGAATGGATAGAGAAGATGTACATATACACAATGGAATATTACTCAGCCATGAAAAATAAATCATTCCATTTGTGATAAAATGGACGGACCTAGTGGGTATTATGAAACGAGTTAGAGAAGGCCAAATACTGTGTGATTACACTTATATGTGGAATTTAAAACTGAAACAAATGAACAAACCACGAAAACCGACTTACAGATAAAGAGAACAAACTGGTGGTCACCACAGTGGAGACGGATGTGAAGACAGGTGAAATAGGTGAGGAAGATTAAGAGATACAAAATTCTAGTTATAAAATAAATGTCATAGGGATTACTGTATAGTGTAAGGAATATAATCAATAATACAATAACTTTGGTGATAGATGGTTACTAGACTTGTGATTGTTTCATAATGTATAAAAATATCAAGTCATTATGTTGAATACCTGAAACTGATATAATAAGTCAATTATTCAATAAAAATTCTTAATAAAAACTGTTAAATTAATAATTTGTTAAAAGTTCTTTCTTTCCTCATAGGTCTGCTATCCGGTATGATTAAGATCACAGAGCATGACACACAGTACCTATTATTTCGCCTCCTCCTATCACCACCACAACTGCCACAAGTTCTCTTGCTTCTTGTAGTTAAATCATATTAATATATGTTGTTGTTCAGTCACCAAGTCACAGCTGACACTTTGCAAACCCACAGAGTGCAGCAAGCCAGGATTCTCTGTACTTGACTATCTCCTAGAGTTTGCTCCATTTCTTCCATTGTGTCAGTGATACTGTCTAACCATATCATCTTCTGCTACCCTCTTCTCTTGCCTTAAAATTTCCAAACATTAGGGCCTTTTCCAGTGAAACTGCTCCTTGTATCAGGTGGCCAAAGTATTGGAGCTTCAGCTTCAGCATCAGTCCTTCCAGTGAATATTCAGTTCAGTTCAATACAGTTGCTCGGTCATATCCAACTCTTTGCGAACCCATGGACCACAGCACTCCAGGCCTCCCTGTCCATCACCAACTCCTGGAGTCTACTCAACTCATCTCCATTGAGTCAGTGATGCCATACAACCATCTCATCCTCTGCCGTCCCCTTCTCTTCCTGCCTTCAATCATTCCCAGCATCAGGGTCTTCTCAAATGACCCTTTGCATCAGGTGGCCAATGTATAGGAGTTTCAGCTTCATCATCAGTCCTTGCAATGAACACTCAGGACTGGTTGGATATCCTTGCAGTCCAAGGGATTCTCAAGAGTCTTCTCCAACACCCCAGCTCAAAAGCACCAATTCTTTGGCATTCAGCTTTCTTTAGAGTACAGCTCACATCTATACATGAATACTGGAAAAGCCATAGCTGTGATTAGACAGACGTTTGTTGGCAAAGTAATGTCTCTGCCTTTTAATATGCTGTCTAGTTTGGTCATAACTTTCCTTCCAAGGAGTAAGAGTCTTTTAATTTCATGGCTGCAGTCACCATCTGCAGTGATTTTTGAGTCCCCAAAATAAAGTCTTCCACTGTTTCCACCATTTCCCCACCTATTTGCCATGAAGTGATGGAACTGGATGCCGTGATCTTAGTTTTATGAATGTTGAGCTTTAAGCCAACTTCTTCACTCTCCTCTTTCACTTTCATCAAGAGGCTGTTTAGTTCTTCTTTACTTCTGACATAAGGATAGTGTCATCTGCATATCTGAGGTTATTGATATTTCTCCCAGGAATCTTGATTCCAGCTTCTGCTTCCTCCATTCCAGCAATGCTTATAATGTACTCTGCATAGAAGTTATATAGTCAGGTGACAATACACAGCCTTGACATACTCCTTTTCCTATTTGGAACCAGTCTGTTGTTCCATGTCCTGTTCTAACTGTTGCTTCCTGACCTGCATACACATTTCTCAAGAGGCAGGTCAGGTGATCTGGTATTCCCATGTCTTTCAGAATCTTCCTCAGTTTTCTGTGATCCATGCAGTCAAAGGCTTCGGCATAGTCAATAAAGCAGAAATAGATGTTTTTCTGGAACTCTCTTGCTTTTTTGATGATCCAGCAGGTATTGGCAATTTGATGTCTGGTCCCTCTGCCTTTTCCAAAAACCAGCTTGAACATCTGGAAGTTCACAGTTCACGTTTTGCTGAAGCCTGGCTTGTAGAATTTTGAGAATTACTTTACTAGCGTGTGAGTTGAGTGCAGTTGTGCGGTAGTCTGAGCATTCTTTGGGATTGCCTTTCTTTGGGATTGGAATGAAAACTGATCTTTTCCAGTCCTGGGGCCATGCTGAGTTTTCCAAATTAGCTGGCATATTGAGTGCAGCACTTTCACAGCATCATCCTTTAGGATTTGAAATAGCTCAACTGGAATTCCATAACCTCCACTAGCTTTGTTCGTAGTGATGCTTCCTAAGGCCCACTTGACATTCCAGGATGTCTGGCTCTAGGTGAGTGATCACACCATCATGATTATCTGGGTTGTGAAGATCTTTTCTGTGTAGTTCTTCTGTGTATTCTTGCCACCTCTTCTAAATATTTTCTGCTTCTGTTAGGTCCATACCATTTATGTCCTTTTTTGAGCCCATCTTTATATGAAATGTTCCTCTGGTATCTCTAATTTTCTTGAGGAGATCTCTAGTCTTTCCCATTCTATTGTTTTCCTCTATTTCTTTGCATTGATCACCTAGGAAGGCTTTCTTATCTCTCCTTGCTATTCTTTGGAACTCTGCATTCAAATGGGTATATCTTTCCTTTTCTCCTTTGCTTTTGGCTTCTCTTCTTTTCACAGCTATTTGTAAGGCCTCCTCAGGCAACCCGTTTGCCTCTTTGCATTTCTTTTTCTTGGGTATGGTCTTGATCCCTGTTTCCTGTAGAATGTCATGAACCTCCATCCATAGTTCTTCAGACACTCTGTCTACCAGATCTAATCCCTTTAATCTATTTCCCACTCCCACTGTATAATCATGAGGTATTTGATTTAGGTCATACCTGAATGGTCTAGTGGTTTTCCCTGCTTTCTTCAATATAAGTCTGAATTTCACAATAAGGAGTTCATGATCTGAGCCACAGTCAGCTCCCAGTCTTGTTTTTGCTGACTGTATAGAGCTTCTCCACCTTTGGCTGAAAGGAATTCATCAATCTGGTTTCGGGGTTGGCCATCTGGTGATGTCCATGTGTAGAGTCTTCTCTTGTGTTGTTGGAAGAGGGTGTTTGCTATGACCAATGCATTCTCTTGGCAAAACTCCATTAGCCTTTGCCCTGCTTCATTCTGTAGTCCAAGGTCAAATTTTCTTGTTATTCCAGGTGTTTCTTGACTTTCTACTTTTGCATTCCAGTCCTCTATAATTAAAAGGAAATCTTTTTGGGGTGTTAGTTCTAACAGGTCTTGTAGGTCTTCCTAGAACCATTCAACTTCAGCTTCTTCATCATTACTGATTGTGGCATAGACTTGGACTACTGTGATATTGAATGGTTTGCTTTGGAAACAAACAGAGATCATTCTGTCGTTTTTGAGATTGCATCCAAGTACTGCATTTCAGACTCTTTTGTTGACTATGATGGCTACTCCATTTCTTCTAAGGGATTCTTGCCCATGGTAGTATATATAATGTTCATCTGAGTTAAATTCACCCATTCCATTCCATTTTAGTTTGCTGATTCCTAAAATGTCAGCATTCACTCTTGCCATCTCCTGTTTGACCACTTTCAATTTACTTTGATTCATGGACCTAACATTCCCGGTTCCTATGCAGTATTGCTCTTTACAGCATCGGACCTTGCTTCTGTCACCAGTCCCATCCACAACTGGGTGTTGTTTTTGCTTTGGCTCCATCCCTTCATTCTTTCTGGAATTACTTCACTCATCTCCAATACCATATTGGGCACCTGTTGACCTGGGGAGTTCATCTTTTAGTGTCCTATCTTTTTTCCTTTTCATACTGTTTATGGGATTCTCAAGGCAAGAGTACTGAAGTGGTTTGCCGTTCCCTTCTCCAGTGGACCACATTCTGTCAGACCTCTCAACCATGACCCGTCTGTTTTGGGTGGCCCCACACGGCATGGCTTAGTTTCATTGAGTTAGACAAGGCTGTGGTCCTGTGATCAGATTGGTTAGTTTCTGTGACTGTGGTTTCAGTCTGTCTGCCCTCTGATGCCCTTTCTCAGTGCCTGCCGTCTTACTGGGGTTTCTCTTACTTTGGACGTGGGGTATCTCTTCATGGCCGCTACTGACCTTGGACGTAGGGTGTCATTTCTGGGCTGCTCGTCACTGACCGCTGAACAGACGCCAGTGAATCTTCAGGGTTGATTTCCTTTAGGATTGACTGGTTTGATCTCCTTGCAGTCCAAGGGACTCTTAAAGATTCTTCTGCAGCACCGCAGTTGAAAGGCCTCAGTTCTTTGGTGCCCAGCCTTTTGTACGATACTGTTCTCACATCTGTACATTCCTGGAAAAACCAGAGCTTTGGCCATACAGAACTTGTCAGCAAACTGATGACTCTGCTTTTCAGTACACTGTCTAGGTATGTCGTAGCTTTTCTTCCAAGGAGCAAGCATCTTTTAATTTCATGCCTGCGTTTACCATCCAGAGTGATTTTGAAGCCCAAGAAAAGAAAATCTGTCACTGCTTTCACTTTTTTTGCCATGAAGTAATGGAACTGTATGCCATAATCTTAGTTTTCTGAATGTTGAGTTTTAAGCCAGCTTTTTCCACTCTCTTCTTTCTCCCTCATCAAGAGGCTCTTTAGTTCCTCTCACTTTCTGCCATTAAAACGTAATCATCTGCTTATCTGAGGTTGTTGATATTTCTTCCAGCAACCTTGATTCTAGCTTGTGATTCATCCAGCCCAGCATTTCGCAGTATGTATTCTGAATATATTTTAAATAAGCAGAGTGACAACATGCAGCCTTGACATATTCCTTTCCCAATTTTGAAGCCAGTCAGTTGTTCCATGTAAGGTTCTAACTGTTGCGTCTTGACCTGAATTCAGTTTTCTCAGGAGACAGGTAAGATACTCTGGTATTCCAAACTCTAAGAATTTTCCACAGTTTGTTGTGATCCATACAATCATTTAGTGTCATCAATGAAGCAGAAGTAGAAGTAGATGTTTTTTCTGGAATGTCCTTGCTTTCTCCATGGTCCATTGAATGTTGGCAATTTGATCTCTAGTTCTTCTGCCTATTCTAAACCCAGCATGTACATCTGGAAGTTCTTGGTTCACATACTGCGGAAGCCTAGCTTGAAGGATTTTGAGCATTAACATGCTAGCATGTGAAATGAGCACAATTGTACTATAGTTTGGATATTCTTTGGCATTTTTCTTCTTTTGGATTGAAATGTAAACTGACTTTTTCTATTTCTGTGACCACTGCTGAGTTTTCCAAATTTGTTGACGTATTGAGTGCAGCACACTAACAGCATAATCTTTTAGGATTTTAAATAGCTCAGCTAGAATAATATATATACTTCTAATAGGGATATGTGAGGAAATATTATAAGGATAAAAGGG